>NC_143517.1:65014093-65246593 GCF_031878675.1 Megascapheus bottae | reverse complement strand
CTTGTCTTTGATCTCGTAGTCAATGAGTTCCAAAGCTCTCCTATGAACCTGGACAGAATTCACGCTCCTCTCACTTTAACACTCAGGGTCTCCCCTGTCTAACACATAGGACATGGTGACGCTCCAGTAATGCTTAAGAAACACATGCATCCCATTTCCATGTAGACAAAGCATTGCTTCCCCTTAACCTGTCTTCAGCCAGGACAATAAAGACAGAAGGCATTCTTCAGGCAGGTGCCTGTACTCTCCAGATTGTCTGACCTCGAAGCGGCCTGTTCAGTATGATTTGTGTAATATGGTTCTCAAGTCGATGAAATATTCAGAATCCCACTTGCCAACTGCTAACGAAATCATTGGATGCTACACACTGTCTGGGGAATCACTTCTAATGAAGAACAACTGGAAGTAAAATAGTAGAAAACAAAAGTGCGAGCTGGTTGCAGTGGCTCACACCTGTAATCCTAGCTACTCAGGAGGCTGAGATCTGAGGATCAAGGTTCAAAGCCAGCCCAGGCACAAAAGGACCTGTGACTCTTTTCTCCAATTTACCCCTAGAAAATGGGAAGTGGAGCTTGGCTCAAGAGTAGGGCAGAAGCCTAGAGCTGAAGAGCTCAGGGACAGCACCTAGGCTGAGTTCAAGCCCCATGACCCACAAAAAAAAGTGCCAGTGAGATAAATGTTTCTGTAGCTGGATTCAGAGTGTTCCTGCACAGACTGACGAGTGGTCACAACACTGGAATCACATATCCATCAATGTACCTCACCACAGACTCTACTGTCTCCAGACCTGGCATCATTAATAGTCATAGCAGTCAATCTATGTCGTTTGAGGACTAGATGCATCCTTTGGGCTATGCATACTGTTGGAACTCTCAGTCTGTAACACCACAGCGGTGTTTGGCAAACTGTGTTTGGAAGCCTGCAGGGAAGTGGGGTGTTGCTCCTCCTTCCCACCCCCTCCAAGCAGGGAAAAGGGGTACAAGTCACAGAGTATGACAGCCCGCTTTGTGCCTCCACTGGTCTGGCTCTCTGAATGGTTCCTTCCTGATGTTTTGTAATGCTGTCAGATGGTCATCTCTCTGACAATACCCACAGACTGGTTTGCCAGCCCCCTTTCTGTACCCCACTTCTAACAAATACCTGTTCTTTCTAGAGTGTTTATCTCATGATATTCTATTGAGCACTTGGCTTGTGTTACCTGGGTTAGTTGCTACTCAGCATATTGTTCTAGGCAATTGTCATTGTCATGGTTATTTTGTCCTGGAAGCAATAAATCATCCCAGGTACCCTGTATATGTGGATACACAGCTTTGTGCCAGGCTTAAGAGTCTCACAGTGATCAACAGAGAACTCACAGATACTAAGCAATCGATAATGTTGACCTGCACTAAAAGCAAGTCAAATGCCTTCACCTCAATCTTGAAATGCTGCAATGCAATAGAAAGACTGCTGCTTCAGTAGCCATATATTTATTTTAACTTCTGGCTTCATACTGGTTAATTGGAGATGAGTTTCCTAGAATTTCCTGCCTGGGATGGCTTTGAACTGGGATTCTTATAACTCAGCCTCTTGAGTAGCTAGGATTATAGTCATGAGCCACCAATGCCCAGACAGTGGCCAAAGGTTTGACAATTTGTTCTCCAGCACTATGCAAACATAGCCACTACAACTCTATGGAAATATTTTGAGACAGCATAGCCAACAACAAAATCCAAATTGTGTTTAAAATTTGTTTAGGTTATCGTTGACGTATTGATTTTTACACATGGAGTTGTAGAAAACCCTCATATCTGGCTATGGTGTCACAGAGATGTGTTTATTTGTCCCATTGAGGCTAATAATGATGCAAACCTGACAGAATTGACTTGAAGAACTAGATAAATTATGATTTATTATACAGATATCCTCCTTTGTTGTTTTCCTACCTGTGATCCGGGTTAACTATTTGAATTTGAGCTATTTTCTGTAGAACCAAACCTAGTATGACACCTCCATAAAGAGCTCTGTTCTGTGGTGTGCGAATCTTTCCAGACTGCCTAGAGTGTTTTCCACAGTGAGGTGTTCCATATTATCTCGACATCAGTAGCAGCAGGCAGGCGTGTGGACTCTGGGGTGAGATATGCCTCCCTCCCACGTAATGGAAGACCGGACCCTGCCGATGGCCCAATCTGAAGACAGATTGGTCTCCTCTTTTCTCTACCCCATATTTGGATTGTGTTCAGGGGGGCTCTGTGAGGAGCTTTATCAGAAACCCCCACCCAGGTGTGCCCCTGTTTGCTATTGGAATGCAGAATCTGTTTTGAATTCCAATCTAACCTAGTCAGCCTGCAGAAATTCCTCACAGAATGAGCTACTTGTGAAAAGCCAGTCCAGAGCAGTGCTAAACTGGAGTCTGGGGCCATGGCTCAAGTGGTTAGAGCATCTGCCTCGAGACTAAGTTCAAATCTCAGCCCTTACAAAAGGGATCTCTAGAGGGAGAGATGGGAGACCTCAATACCCACCATTGGACAGTAATTATAGATTCTATGCTCCTGTCCCCATGTTAGTTGGAGGAATGGAGTACCTTTTACAATTAAAAATGACAGGTGTGGAAAGCATTGAATCCTGAAAGCACAGTAGTGTCTCTACAGTTGTGGATGAGAAGCAAAACAGTGGGGCATGCTGTCCCTCTTCTGGAGCTCTCCCCCTTCTGATGAGATCGAGTGTGTTCAGGGTGGTATGGCCATAGACGTTCTCCTCCTTCTGAAGAGGCGTCTGAGTTTATGATCTTGAAAGGATCCATTTAAAATGGGCCTGCTGATTCATGGTTTGAGCCTTCACCCACTGCATAACTAATCCTCCCAATCTGACTGTCTTTCCTCTCACCCTTGCTGCCCTCAGTATCTCTGTTGGCGCCGTCTCGCCCCGGTTACGCATCCACCGAGGCTCGCTGACCCTGCGTCCACCGAGGCCCTCGGATGCAGTGATGTAGAGTGGTGCCTCGTGGGTGCAGAGCATGGCCTCTGAGACAGGCTACACTGCTTTGGAATCTGAGACTTGCCTCGTAGAATAGCGTCGGGACTGGGAGCCATGCAGGCTCCTCTCTGGGCCCATTCCATGTCCACAAATGCACCGTGTGATTCCAGCCTGGTGACAAATTAGACAGTCCAGCAGTGGTGCCCAGTGAGGAAACAGTCGCCAAGGAGACCCTCCCCACCGAGCCCCTCCCCACCAATGCTCCTGCATCTCTGGAAGTTGGGTCCTGATTGATTTGAGATGCTGAGCGGGCTATGCCCAACACTAGCCTGTCAGGTTGGTTTCATCCCTTGCTTCTGTGGCCTGGATCCTTTTACCCGTAATCCAGCCTTTCCCCGAATCCCTTCTTGATGCTCTGCCTGTGTTAACGGTGTCCAGGAGGCTGTAACTCTTCATCCTCACCCACCCACCAAACCCTTCAATACCACTGCAGGGAAACACGCAGTGTAGCACTGAGCGCTGGGGAGCCAGATTTAACTGGCAATGTGTATCTTAAGATTTCTTCATTGCACTGCATGGACATTGAACCCAATCTTGCTACTTACAATGTGAAACAATGTGATCTCTAGTCAGCCGACTCAGTAACATTTTGTATGTTCTTTCCGAATGCATCATGAATATGCTGGCAATCATAGCAGAGATGTCTTAGGATGGATGATGATATGGTTACAAATGATATGGAATTACTAATAGCTCTTCTTTCTTGAAGTTCTACATACATCTAAAAAAGAGAATGTGATAAGTACATTATGGGGAAATTGATGGGGGATTTATTCTTAATCACGATTCTAAGAAGACTAGTGGAGTGCAGGTTCACGAAGCTTCGTGGATAGGAGAGAACCACCTCCCTTTCTTTTTCCTCATTCTTGCCTCTGAGAACAGCTGAGGTTCAGTCCAAAGCACGAGCTTCAGATACTTTCCCAAAGTTTCTGATAACTCACAAATCGTATTCCTTGACCACATGTCACCTTATTAGCAGTCATCTGATCAGGTGTTACCTTGTCCACAAAATGTAAAATTTTCTTAGAGGTCTTATCTGAGTATGGCAGGACATATGTATTGTGAGTTTAAGGCCATCCTGGCAAAGTTGGGGAGACTGTATTTCAAAAATAATAAAGTATAAAGGGATAGGGACACAGCCACTTGAAAGACAGATCGAAAGGATCATGCTTAGAGGCTAGGCCAGACAAAAGTTGATTAGGACCCATTTTTAATCATAGTAGTGTTTGCCTGTCTCTCTAGCTTTATGGGAAGGTCAGGGGCAAAAACTGAAAAGCATATGCCAGGTGGCTCACACTTTTATTCTAGCTGCTCAGGAAGTTGAGATCTGAGGACCAAGGTTTGAAGACAGGTCAAAGAGGAAAGTCTATGCGACTCTTATCTCCTGAAAACTACTCAGGAGCTGGAAATGGATGGAGGTATGGTTCCAATGGCAGGGCACTAGTCTTGAGGGAAAAAAATAATGCTGACAGACAATGCCCAGGCCGTGGCTCCAAGCCCTAGGACAATCAGAGTAAATATGTGGGACTCTAGGTCAAAATAATTAAAAGAATTGGTATTTAAAATGTGCTGGAAAGCCAAGTATTGGTGGTTCATGCCTGTAATGCTAAGTCTTTAAGAGGCTGAGACTGAAGGATCATGGTTCAAAGCCAGCCCAGATAGGAAAGTCTGAGAGACTCTTCTTTCTAATTCACCAGCAACAACATTCAGAAGTGGATCTGTGGCTCAGGTGGGAAAGCGCTAACCTTGAACATTCAAGTTCAAGTCTCAGAAATAGAGTACACACACACACACACACACACACACACACACACTAATATACTAAAGAGATGAGTCAGCGTGTTTGCTACATAGCATACTTCAGAGTCTTAATTTAAGTGACAATATGGCCAAGAAAAACAAAAAAGGTAGATAAATAGATAACTGTTTGCACTGTAGCTCATGCTCCAGAATCTATATTCTATGTCTAATTCAGGCCCAGACAGGGAGAAACAACTACTTTGTGTGTGTGTGTGTGCAGGTATTGAAGGTGGGGTCCTGAAAAGGAGGCTAACATTCATGAGTTCAGGTTCAGCTAGGTAGAAGGCATGGTCTTTTGGTTCCTGCTTTATTATTTCAGCATTTCATTGCAGAGTGAAAAGTGGGTTTCTAAAGTGTCCTTACTGCCTGCTAGAGAGTCTGTGGGAGGCTTTTCCTTACACATTATGTAGTTCTTGTGGAGGTGGACTGGCTTTTCTGCACAGATGTGGCCTCTGAAGCTGCTGGGCTGGCTCACTGGTTTTCTGTGGTTTGTCATTCACTTTTGAGAGACCATACTATGGAATCCTTTTTAGAGCTGTTTCGTATGAGGATGTTCAGCCCTGTATTTTTTGGCACTTCTTTCTGGATTAGCATTTTGACTTCTTATTTCTCAGAAATCATATTGTGTCAACCTCAGCAGATTCCCTAAAGTTTTCTTTATGTCTCTCTTGAGAAATCTGATGCCTTCCATATCTACAGTAAGAGTCAACCTTAGTCACAGACATCGTACATCCCTGCCTTCTCTACTGGTTAGCGCAAGGCCAGGGTGCTTGGAAGATGGGGTTGTGATAGGGTTGGTGAGGGGCCTGCTTGTTTAATGCAGAGGAACAGGAAGGTGGGCAGGCAAGAGTGGGGGAAATGCAGCCTTTGTAATCCCTTCTTGCTTTCATTTCTGCTTAGTCACAGCTAATGGGGACGCCACAGGACTTAGATTAATGCTATTGTCAAGCGAGCAAAGCTTTGTAGAGAGCATCTGTTTGCTGTCAGGCCTGGCTCTTTGGGGGCACGAACCCCTGCTAGGGAGGGGCTGCCTTCTTCCCGCACCAGAATTCTGATCATCCTTTGGGCTCCTGGCAAGCAGGTGACCTTGTATGAGTCACTCAGTACTCGAGTCCCAGGCTTGGGATCTGTGAAATGGAAATAGGAATTCCTGTCACTTAGGTGTTCATCTGAGTAGAGAGTTTCCATAATAAAAACAACAAGAGAGCTATCCTAGAACATTCTCCAGTTGTGGGTGTGTCACTGCATGTGTCCATCCATCCATCCATACATGCATGCACACATAGACACATATATACACACAGATACATACATACACATACACACATACATGTCCACCTACCTAAACACACACATATACACATGCACACAGACACACATGAATGCACACACACATAAACACATGCACATGCATGCATAAAGACATGCATACATGCACACATACATGTGCACCTGCATGCATACACACACACACACACACTCACACATGTATGCACACGTATATGATCACACTTGCACCCACAATACTTGGATGCAGACAGACATGCTCATATACATGCATGCATGCATGCACTCATGTATACATGCATGCATGTGTGAATGTGCATATGCATGCTTATATACATGTGTGCATGGATGCACGAACACATATATATGTATATACATGCACTTGCACCTACCTACCCATATACATACATGCACACAAGCATGCATGTATACCCAAATGAGAGCACCACTATGTACACATAGATACGCACATGCATGCACATACATGCATGCATACATGCACAATACATATAGGCACATGCATACACGTGCATGCACGCACACACATGCATACAATGGAAATATACATATACGAGTATTTACTTATTAAGACTCACATACAGACATATAATATTTATTAGCATGTTTATGGAGTTCTAGAAGGTTCTACAGGAAACAGACTCTAGAGCACAGGAAGCTTCGGTGCTGTTGAGGTTTTTTTATTTCCCTATCTGTGCTGGATTTTGAAGAGCAAAATGAGAGCCTCTGTCCATGACGCTGATGGTTGGAGGTCCGACGAGCTCATGAGTACTGGTTTCCTTCAGGTTCCTTCCTCAGAACCTGGGGCATCTGCTGTGCTTCCTGCTGCTCTGAGCTCTGCCCGTTCCCCACAGTGAAGCCCGGTCCTTCTGTGAGAACCACGCTCAGTGGCGGCATAGACGCAGTGTTTGGAGAACACAGCTGCTCTGCAGGATTGTAAAGGGGGATCTTTTGGATCTAAATACTCATGAATGTTGTTTGCACATTTGAAGGCCGGGGTCTGTCCGGAGTAACCCACGTGCCCGGCCTCTGCACGGGCACCAACACTGCGCTCTTGCTTAGAGAGCAGGCATGGTGCTAGTGAGAGCACTGTGTTGAGAGCCCAGTGTGGCTATCTCCCCCCCAACCCACCCTCAAGCTCTGCTCCAGAGAGCACCACTGTCCTTGCTTTCTCTACTCAGAGGAAGAAAGAACCGATGGGAACTGAGACCTCTCCCTGGACTCTCCACCCTACCTCCGGCTTTACGGACCAGGACTTCTTCCCCGAGCCTCTCAATCATTGCGCCTTTCTGCTTGGGCAGTACTGGGGCTTCAGTTCAGAGATGCCCATTCGTGAAAACATGGCTGGACCACTGGGCCACAGTGCTTAGCTCATCTCTGTGATTTTGTCTTAGGAATACAGACCAGGCAGGCGAGGGTGGCAGCCTTGTGCCCGAGGCCTGGCACACGAACGCCCTGGCGTTGTTTCTGTTGTCCCCGCAGGGAAGCTTCTACGTGCCCTCGGAGAACTGCATGCAGCACGCCCATAGGTGGCACCGGGACCTGTGCCTGCTGCTCCTGCACGCCTACCGGGGGCTACGCCTCTACTTCCGCCTCATGGTGAGGGCCATCCCAGAGCTGCCACCCACAGAGCCAGGTAAGTGGCCATGGCGGGGAGCCAGCCCCAGGGGCCACAGCGTCCAGGCTGGGGAGTGTCGTCACCCCGAGGACCTGAGGGCTCGGGGAGGATTCCTTGTGCTCTCCATCTATCCGGAAAGACAGTGTGCCTCCAGGAAGGTGTACTCATTCATTCATTCACTCATCCATCCACTTACTTCCTACCTGGCACACCTGGGGCATAATATGAAATTGCTCTTTGGGGGGTGGGGAATGCTAGGGCGCAGCCATTACAGATCAGAGTATTAATCCCCACGACAGCATTAGAGTGGGGTATGGTTTAAAAATTACAATTTACAAGAATCTTCAAAACATTGTTACTATCTTCAAGTAGTTGTACAAAGGAGATTTAATTCAACATGTCAGTGATTCTCCCCCATCTTTCCCAACCCCACCCCTCCCCTCGTTATCTGCTTCCACAAGACCCTCTAATGAAGAAGCACACAGCTATCATAAAGAGCTGTGCACATACACCTCTGGGCTCACACGTGGGATCTGGATAATCAAGGAAACCTTGTAGCATCCTCCTTCATACTTGAAATGACCTGAAGATAAGAGAATCCTTGCACTTGAATTCTTCAGCAATTAAGCATTGTAGAGCTTACATCCCTCTTGATTGGCAGAACTGAAGTACCAAGAATCCACAAGGTCAGCTGGGGAACACAAAGCAGAGCCGGGGAAGAGGCCCCGTGCTGACCTCTGGGGCAAGGTCCTTCGATGTCACCTCACTCTCAGGCAATGCACTGTCAGGGAATGAATAAATGAATTGTAAGGAACGGGAAAGAAAGAAGGAGGGAGAGAGAGAGAAGGCAGGGAGGGATTGCTAAGGAAGATAAGATAGAGAAAAACATATCAGAGCCCACTACAAATGATGGAGCATTTTATCCGAGAACAAGGGCTGAGTTCGAACACTGTCAGGCCTGACCGCATCTGCTTCCCTGCCCCTGGAGGCCCCGGTTCTCCTTCACAGACCCCCCTCGCCAGGCGTGGCTGGGAGCCGTGTGGAAAGTTCTGGTGCTGGCCAGCCTCCAAGATTCTGAGTTGTGTGGTAGGTTCCCACTGTGCCTGCTTCTTTGGGCTGTTAACTCTTCATCTGCAAGGTGGACCTTCAAGTCCACGACTCTGTATCTGTGGCAAAATGTGTGTATGTGTGTGCGTGTATGCACCCAGGAAAGCACAAGTAAATATGGAATCATCTTGGGTCATGCCATGAGGTGTAAGCATGCCTTGTGTGTATAAGCAGGTTTCCTCAGACAGTTAGAGTGGGTTTGATGAGAGCTCAGCGGAAAGTGAGGCTTTGTCCTGCCGTCAGCAGTCCTGTTTAATAGTGTGATTCTTATTCTTTCTTCCTAGAGGCCCTTGCTGTGGAAGAAACGCTGTCTCGGCTGTGCTCGGAGTTACAGGTGATTGCAGCGCTGACCCTGGCTCCAAGGGCCCGGGGCCTGGAGGCAGGAAGGCCCTGGACTGCTGCTTACCTCAAGCAGTGGTCTAGGCTCCATGCAGGAGAGAGATGGGACAGCTGAGGCACAGGGAGGGTGCCCTGGCCAGGACCAGAGTGCGCTACAGGCCAGAGTGCTTGCATGAATCTCCCAGGCCATAGGAGCCGTGGAAAAGCAGGGTGCCATTGCTTTTGAGGGGGGGTACCTAGGGGAAAAGGAAGCACTGAGATTGGTTTCTATCACAGAGCACTTCTGGCATCCGATGTGTACGGGGTTTTTCTCGCGCTCAAGGTCAGTTGATCCACTCTGAATGCATTCAGCCACGGTGCCTCTGAGCTCAGCGTCTGGTCCCTCGAGCTAAGGACACAGTCCCTTAAGACTGCCTCTGCTTCAGCTGCCAGGGGCCTCTCCAATTTTGTACAGTCCCCAGCAGACGAGGGAAAGTTCTCATGCTTCCATCTTAAGCAGATCTTTTTAGCAAGCAGCCTCTGATGTGAAGGTGTTTGAGGGGCCAAGGCGGGGAGTCACCTCACCATATATGATCTTAGGGATAATGAAGGACACCCCTAAAATTGGTCTGAAAACTCCCGGACTGCAGAAGCTCTGTGCCAGGGACTGGGGTTGCACATGTATCTCACACCTTGGTGGGCGTGAACCTGCTGGGGACTCAGATGAATGACGGTCACACGAGCACCACTGCACTGTGTGGAAGAGCATGTGCTGTGTCATAGCGGTGCCACCAGAAGACTGAGGGAGGTGGCATTTGTCACCGCTGCAGGGAGGGGGCTGGAGAGGAGGTGGAAAGGGCGAGTGGGGTGGGCACGAGTGTGCTCTCCAGACTGCTGAGAGGTGGACCTGGTGGGCTGGGGAGAAATCAGCACTGCCCACACCGGCTTGTCCTCTCGGCCACTCGGCCACGGAGATGGAGAGCATCGCCACCTGGCGGCCGAGTGGCAAATCCACACACCCATCTCAAGCACCTGCTTCCCCACCCAGGGTAGAAAGAGCCCCAAGAACCACAGCCAGGCACGCTGAGCCCGCAGACAGGTCGGGGACTCGCAGAGTACCTGTTGGTTGTGCCTTGCTATTTATTAAGATAGCAACAGTACCTGTTCTATAATTCAAACTATAACTTCCTGCTTGCTCCCCTTACACAGATCTGGGGAGCCAGTAAATGAAGGGCCAGGACTGCCTGCTGGTCCATGGGGAACCCCTCTCTGCTCTGCTGCAGAAAGCCCTTCCAGCCTGTCATGTGTATTGCACAGGCATCTGTGGCTGCAGCCAGCTTCTCCTGGGCTTAACTACAAGTGTCTTTAACCTTATCTGAAGCCATCTGTATAATCAGCCGGGGAAAAAAATAATTGTCCCCAAGCACGCAGAATGAATAACTTCCCTTCTTGTGCTCATTCCCACTACAGGCTGAGCTCTGACTCTCTGTCACAGAGGTGGAGGGGCGCTGCGGGGCCGAGGGCCACAGCACAGTGGGCTGAGAGGTTTAATGAAGGGTTGTCAAGTTCCTCCTTTCAGCCAGGGTGCTAGGAACTAAGGATATCGGGATGGGAGAGGGCTTAGGCCCAAAAGGCAGGCAAGGAGGGGAAGGAAGCAGGGGGGATACAAGCCACATGTGGCTGGAAGCCACGAGAGAGGGACGTGTTTAGGTCAAAGACACCTGCCCTTCTCTTTGAAGTAAAACTAAGAGAAGAGAGGGACGTCTCAGAGCAGTCAGAAATAAGTCACTACAGAGGAGTTCTTTTCTTTTTCTTTTTTCCTTCCTTCCTTCCTTCCTTCCTTCCTTCCTTCCTTCCTTCCTTCCTTCCTTCTTTTCTTTTCTTTTCTTTTCTTTTCTTTTCTTTTCTTTCCCAAGGCTTAGACTCAAATTCAGTATCTGATGCTTTCATTTACTGAATGGTGCTTTACCATCTGAGCCACACCTCCTCCTGCCCTTACAACTGAGTTCTCAGTGGTGAAATAGACAAGGTCAGATGAATGGTGAGGAGAGAAGAAGGTGAAGTGGGGAGTCTTTAGGGGAGAAAGGGAGCCAGACTAAGGGCTTGGTGGTTGCGAAGGACTGGATCTCTGACCGCCATCACCGCATCGCAGTGGTTCTGCTTCTAACTGGACAGCGAAGTCATCTCGATCACAATGGGGATTGTTCCCAGGGGAAAATGGAGCTGAGTGTTGATACAGCAGGTTGTCAGTTTTCAGCGAGGGGTCCAGATGCAAGCTACTTGTAGCTTGTCCAAAAGCCTTGCTGCCCTGCGTGCAGGTTTTCCAGTGATGGTGCCTCTGCCCCAGGGACCCCCTCACCTCTCACTTGACTCTTAAGTTCTTGCCTCTTAATGCCCCTGCCTGCTCCTCCTTGTCGTGTCTCCAGATGTTGAACAACCCAGAGAAGATAGCTGAGCAGATCAGCAAGGACCTGGCCTGGCTCGCCTCCCACCTGATGGCGCTGTGGACCCAGTTCCTGGACACGGTGACTCTGAACTCCCAGGTGGCCAGCTACCTCACCCAGGAACATCACACCTTGAGGGTAAATTGCCAAGGGCCATGCGTGATCCAATCAGATTCCTCTCATGTTTCACGAGCTAGTTCCATGAGTGCAATTGAACTGGGATGGCTCCAGAGGAAGGAGCTGAGAGCTAGCGAAGAGGCTGCCAGAGACATGCAGTGTGACATTGTCCCCTCACCCAGGCACCCAGCCCCCTGCCCTGTCATTCATAGGACACCTGCCTTCCCATCCCCATCCTGTGAGCACAGAGCTTGTCACAGGACGTTAGAGGTACGAGTACTTTAGAAAGTATCTGAAGAAGTATTTTTAAATACAAGGACTTGTTCTAGGCCTCTCTTCCTCTCCCTCCCCGTCTCCTTCCCTCCTGTTCCTTCTTCCATCTTCCCCCCTCCCCATTGCTGTACCAGGGATTGAGCTCAGGGCCTCATGTTTGATAGACAGGCACTCTACCCCCTGAGTCCCACCTCTAGTCCATTTCCCAGTGGTTGTATCTGAGGCAGGGTCTTCCTTTCTGCCTGGCAGCCAGGAGGCAGCTGTCTCCCTGTGGTTCCCAGGGTCACTCGACCCGACATTGCACACCACTGCCCTCAGCCCCCGTGCTGTGGTCTGCTCTGCTCAGCCATCCGTAGAGGTGACATCAGCTGCCTGTTGTCTGGACCCCCTGGCTCTGTTGCCTAAAGTGGCAGGATTAGCAATGTGAATCGTGTTGCCCAGCCTTCCTAAGCATAATTTCTTTTTCTTTTCCTTTTTTTAAATTGTATTTTATTGTCAAGGTGATATATCGAGGGGTTACCATTACATTCGTAGGGTACCTGGCATATTTCTTTACCACAAGTTTAGGTACATAGGATTAGGTCCTATTGAAAAAGGTTCTCATTGATAGCAAGAGAAACGTGACGTCCAGAGAATTATAAAGTGCTTAGCAGACACCCTTGCAGTGCTGGCTCTGAAAAGTCTGCGACACCCTTGCAGTGCTGGCTCTGAAAAGTCTGCTTAGTGTCTCTCTCCCTCTCCTTCCCCCCTTCTTTCTCTCCTTCCTCTCTTCCTCTCTCTAACTATATGTAATATATATTATATTTTGATTGTAGAACTTGAACTGGGCGTTGTACCTGAGCACTTTCACTCAAGGCTAGCGCTCTATCACTTTGAGCCTCAGCACCACTTCCAGTTTTCTGGTGGTTAATTGGAGATACATCTCACAGTCTTTAGTGCCTGGGCTGGCTTTGAACTGAGTAGCTAGGATTACAGGCATGAGCCACTGGCCCCTGGGTTGGCAGTCCACATTTTAATAAGAGCTGTTTTCAAAGATCTCATACTCAATCTAAAGAATTAACACATAAGCACAAGAGTGATAGGAAGCCTTGCAAGAACAGCTACATAAACATGCATTAAACTGACTAATTCAATTTGAGCCAAGAGCTAGGAAGGAGTGAGGGCAGTGGTGGGCAGTACACACTTCCAATCTGAGGTCTCTAGGTGTGTCCAGAGCTGTCTTCCTCTTACTACTGAATACTTACCTGTTCAATGCTTCATTTTAAGAAGAATTGAATTGTTGATAATGTCTGCTTTCTCAGGTTCGAAGGTTTTCTGAAGCCTTCTTTTACATGGAGCACCAAAAGCTTGCGGTCCTGACCTTTCAGGAGAATCTGTAAGTGACCACTTGCGTGCCACTGCACCCTGTGGCATGGCCACACAAACGTCCAGATCCTTTCATTTCACCCAGTTCCACTCTCCATCCCTGGCCATGCCATAGAGAAACCCGCTCACCTCTGCCAGTCTCACCTGCAGTTCCCGTGCAGGGAAGGAGGCAGACGCACCCTGCAGAGGTAGAAGCTACAAAGTTCCTTTGGTGCTGCTCTGTGGACACAATGAAGACTTTCCTTCATCTCTGAAAAACAAATCACACACAGGCAGTGTGGTCACAGGCTATGTCAGAAAATACCTGTGCTGCAGTAGCTTCTTAACAAAAGCAGTTGGCGTATGAGAGCACTGCGCTCTCCCTCCATTTAAGAGGATTGGTGACTGTCAAAGTTTGCTTTGTACTAGAAAAGATTAAGAAAGATAGAAGAGCAGTCTAAGGATAAATGACAGGCCATTCTCTCCCCTAGGTTTCTTGAGAGAGGAGTAGTGACTCTTTTGCCTCATGTTCCACAAGTGTGAATGCTTATTTTTGTTTGTGAACAAATACTCAAGTGGGCAAGGTGGGTGGAATAATGTTTCAGATGCCACAGGTCATCTGGCAGGGAAAGCGTGTGGGATTCCCATGTGTGGTAAGATAGACCGGCTCCTTCCCCCGCCCCCTTCCACTTTCTTTCCTCCCCGCTCCTCCTTCTATTTGCAGAGTACAATGGCATTTTCAGTTTGCCTCATGGGTTCTGAAACCAAGCAGGGCACCAAGAAAAACGCATGTGCTTGTTAAACTAGTGACTGTGGAGATGATCAGGGTCTGTCATTTGGTTTATCCATTCATTTCTTCCAGCCATCTAGCCTTGCCTGTGTGCCATTCATTCTTGTGGACAAAATTATGTCATTTCAGATAATGACAAGTAGAGAGAAACAGAGCAAGAGAAAGACAAAAAAGAACTGAGAAAGGAGTATAGCCAACATCTTCAGAACTCTCAGAAGACAACCCCCCCAAAAAATATTTGGAAGACTTTAAAAAGTTTCCATTGTGTGAATTCCTCCTGGTGGTCAAATCCCTCATGAACCACTGCGCTACTGGAAGACTTTAGCTCACGGGTGTGGACTGGGGCCCTTTGTGGACAAAGTGATGAAACGTTTTTCTGTGGCAGGTTGTGATGAGGGAATATAACACATCCAGTGGCCTGCAGGAAGGGGAGGGTAGCTAGGACAGACTGAGGGAGCCAAGGCCAAGAGGGACTGGCCCGCGTAGGGCCTTATGGACTAGGGAAAATAATATAGACTTACAGTAAAAACAAAACTACAGTAACAATAAATGTTTTAGCAAATTTGGATCTTAACTTCAAATCTCATATACATTACACGGGTTGAAATTTGGGAGCCATAAATTATAATACTTGGGACGTCAAGTTAGTTACTGAGATGCTCTGAGCTTGGTAAACTAGATTTAAGTGGAGGATCCTTCCTTTGGTGAATACTTCTTTAGTGTTGCATTGGTTTTAGGTGTAGGCTACTCAACAGTGAACCATACTGACCAATTGTTTATCCAGTGGAGCTTATGCTTTATTGGTAGAATTGCATACAGGTAGAGATGAGTGCCAAATTGTGATGTATTGCAGAGAAACACTGTGTGTGCATGCACGCATGTGTTTGTGTGTGCATAAGAGAAATAGTGCAATTTCTTGGAGTTTTTTGTGTAGAGACAAGGCTAGGTACAAGATTGTGCTCCAGGAGATTTATAGAGTTATAGAGTAACTTTAAGATTGGGGAATTTGGGGATTCTTCTTTATAGTAGGGGAAACGGCAGTGCCCAGCCCAGAGGGTAAATGTAAACATCAAACGAGCCAAGGTTTAAAAGCAATTGGCCCATTTCTTCTCTGACAGTCTTAGGCCGCTAGCACCATGCAGGCAGGTACAACGTCCACCACGCTCAGCCCTGGTGCCGAGCACCTCACGCCATCAGTACTTCTTACACGTTAGTGTCACAGTCGGGACGCAGAACACATGAGAGTCAAAGCAGTATCTTGACTACCAGTCACAGCAACAGAGGCTTCACTATAAGTCTCCGTAGGCTCCCCCATCCCCACGTCCATTTGCCAAGGAACATTCCTTCAAAGATACATGGTGGAAGGTGGTGGGCAGGGTAGAAATATCACACAAGGGGCAGGGCGGCAGGAATGCTCTCCTTAGGGAGGGACTGGCTGTCTTCCTGTCCTTGTCCTGTGGCACTGGTGTGGCCCTCTCGAGGACCCTCCTGTCCTCCTGTCTTCCACTGCCTACCACCTCATCATCCCTAGTCTTCCATCTTCGTCGGGGCTCTCCAAAGAGACAGTCACAACAGAACGGCGTAGAGAGGCGAAAGGGAGGGGTTTGTGGGGAGTGGAGCCATCCAGGGTACAGGCGGACCAGTCGCACAGTAGTCCACGTGGGAGCTGGTGAGCCAGGGGCTGGGCAGGTGTGACTCAGCCTGCCTGGGGATTTCAGAAGGAGGGATGCTGGTGATGGAAGGCTAAATTCTCCCAGATTCACAACTCGATGTACCCTGTCTTCCCTTGGGGGAAAAATGATTGAGCTGTTTTGGGGGAAAACTGGAATATTAATGCATCTGTTGCTCCTTAAGGTTACTGTGGAAAGATTTAGGAAAAAGAACCCTTATTTATTAGGTTTTTTTAAACTTAATTTTATGTTCGTTATCTTTAAGTAGTTGCACAAAGAAGATTCAGTGCAACATGTCTGTGTGTGAGTGCAGCACATCTTGAGCAAAGCCATCCTCTCCATCCCTCCTTATCTCATCTTTCCATCCCTCTCCCCTCACCTCTCCAACACCATCCCTCCTTATCTCATCTTTCCATCCCTCTCCCCTCACCTCTCTAATGCCACCCCTCCTTATCTCATCTTTCCATCCTCTCCCCTCACCTCTCCAATGGCCACTTCTCCTTATCTCATCTTTCCATCCCTCTCCCCTCACCTCTCCAATGGCCACCCCTCCTTATCTCATCTTTCCATCCCTCTCCCCTCACCTCTCCAATGCCATCCCCCCTTATCTCATCTTTCCATCCTCTCCCATCACCTCTCTAATGCCACCCCTCCTTAGGGATTGTTCCAAACTCTAGAATTGGATTCTGATTGATGGAAATCGTTCAGAATACAAAGGATGCATATGGACATTTCCTAATCCTACACAGAGAAGCCAATAACAAAATCTGTTTTCTGAATTAGAGAAATTTATACTCTGGTCAAAGATGCCACATTCCATATTAAAAAGTTAGTAAAATTTTTTTTTGAAGAAAAGCTGTTTAGCTGGGATCTGATGACTCACGACTGTAGTCTTAGCTACTCAAGAGGCTGAGACGTGAGGAACATGATTTGAAGCCAGCCCAGGCGGGAAAGTCCATGACAGTCTTACCTCTAATTAACCACATCAACCGCTAGACAATCAGAAGTAAAGCTGTGGCTCAAAGTGGTAGAACACTCGCCGAGAACAAGTAAAGCTCAGGTACAGTGTCCAAGAGCCCAGGCCCTGAGTTCAAGCCCCATGACTAAATAAAGCTTTTTAAATTATTACTAGCTTCTATTCTGATATTTCCATACATGCATTCACAGAGCACATGATTCAGCACACTGGAGAAGTAAGAGTGGGTGAGATTTAAAGTACTGCTGTGAGACCCTGGCTGGTTAGGTCAGCTGGCATTCTTCCAGCAGGGTGAGTGCTGTGTTATGCTAAATGGTACGTGACAGATGACCTGTATCTCCCCTCACCTTCAACTCCACAAGTGCTGGCGCTGTCCCCACCTGTCCCCACACAAAGCGTGCTGTCCTGGTGTTTTTCAGTCGAGAGACTGGCGTGGGTGATGGACAGTCATGGGTTAGAGGAATGGAAATTGTGGTTGGAGTACCCCCGTCTTGCTCTGGGGTTCATTCTCTCGTGTGCTACCCCACTAGGATACAGACTCACAGCCAGCTTTCCCTGGACATCCGGAACTCAGAGTACCTCACCAGCATGCCCCCGCTGCCCGCAGAGTGCCTGGACATCGATGGGGACTGGAACACGCTCCCTGTCATTTTTGAGGACAGATATGTGGATTGCCCCGTAACAGGTTGGTCTTACTTTGCTGTCTTGGGAAGATTTGAGACTAAGGCTCTGCACGTGGCTCTGGCCTGTGTTACATCCGGTGGCAGTGAGAAAACAATAAAGAAGGGCTCCGCGGAGACTGGGGCCACACAAGAGTGAAGGCTGGCCGCTCTTGAAAGATGACTTGATTTCACTGACACTGATAAGCCGACAATCTAACAAAAGACCAGTTGAAGACTTCTTCCTGAATCAGACCTACTACCTCTTCCTATTCTGCAATACGTAGAATCACAATTCCCTGTCTCCCTGTGTGTATTGTATGCACACGTGCACAGATGCACACGCACGCACGCACACACACACACACACACACACACACCAGATTAAGAGTAGACAAAGAGCTGATCTCATTGTGTGTCTCAGCCATGCAGTCTCATTTTGCAGTAGCTCACACCCATAATTCCAGCTGCTTAGAAGGAGATTTGAGGCCAACTCTTGAAAAATATGTTCAAGATCCCATTCCAGCCAACCGTGAGGCAGCAGGCGCCATGCGTGCATCCACCAGCCCACTGAGGAGGACCCTAGGATGAGGCCAGCGCAGGCCAAACCACACAAGACCTGAGATAAGGCGGAAGGAAATGAGGGCTGGAGGTGAAGCTCACGCCGGAGAGCTCCCTCCCCGCGAGCCCGAAGCCCCGAGTTTAAATCATAGGATCACTGAAAGAGGGAAGAGCAGTCATAAAACCTTAACTGCAGTAGCACTGGGTTCAGCGTCCCGAGAAGTGTTCGTCTTATGCCATGAGCTATAAAAAGTGCTCTTGAAAGTAGGCTGGGTAACTGTGGACGAATGGCTCGTTTCCATGGGGGTGAGGTACCCATCCTTTTGGTGGTCAACCAAAATGGCTAAATTAAAGAAATTCTACCACTGGAGTCTTGTAGCACATTTCAGAATCTAGATTACTTCCAAGGACAGTGTGAGAGGCCACTGTGTGCTTGATTTTCAGCTGTGCCCTGACATCTAGTGGTCACCCTGTATATGACAGCCAGAGGAGGCTTTCTACAGGGCAGATCAGCCAAGTTGAACACAGTGGTGTCAGTGTGAGTGTGTGTGTGTGTACAGGGACTCACCCGCCCATATCTACATGTGTGACAATGTGTATCTGTGTGTATAATCTAGACAGGTCTATGAATATATGCATGTACACATATACATGTTTATCACTTACAAGTATTTGGAGGATTGGAGAAGAAAAGGAATAAAAAAAACCATGAGAATCTCTCATATTGCCAGTATCCTGTCTTTGGCTGCAAGACCCGGGTATCGGGGTTCTTTCTCTGGATATCTACCTATGCCAGTGTGGCTTGTCTACTTATTGTTCCTATGTAGGGAATATTTTAGGGCTAGCATCGCTCCTTTTGCAGCCTCTCTGCTCTGCGCGAGTCCCGGCCTCTGGCCTTATGGCCAAGGCTTGTCTCCAGGGTCCACAGGCACTTGTGAGGCTTAGAGACCTGGCTGTCTCCCCAGGGCTTCTCCACATGCCACCATCGTGATCCACTCCCATCCTCCACCCAACGTAAACAGCAAGATCTGCATCACTACGACACCCACAGCCTTGCTTGACCTCCTTGTTCTGTCACCAGATACAAAAGTAGAGCAATATCCTATTTTTCCTCATGAGTTGGGGGACATTCATATCATCTATGCTTCACCTTGGGGTTTTCAAAAACATGTGCTATCTGTCCTCACAGGGCATAAAGAAGGAGGTAAAAGACTCTGTCTCTGTATTGAGAACACAATGTGGGGTTGTGATCTGCCACTCAGCATGGCTGAACACTGGTCTGCACCACACAGCGAGCCCCATTCCAGGCTCCGTGTGAGACTGGCTGGTATCTGTCCTTGAGTGCTGCACAGATGCACGATCGCATGGTTTCCCCAATGGTCAACATGTGAAGTTGGACAAACGGGGTTGCGTTTTCCACCTTATAGGGTCACAGTGAGTAATGTCCAAGTCTACCCAGAAGACATGCACAGACTCTCAAGCACAATGTGAGAAGGAGTGCAATCGAACTAATACCACATACTCCTACCCGGCTCTATCTCCTCCTCCAGTCAGACCCTCACCCTCTTGCTGGCTCACAGAATTCTGAGCCTTACTCGTGGCTACATGATTTCTTTGCTGTCCTGGATTTGGCTTGTCTTAATTGTCAATGACCAGGTGAATAAAATGCTGTCTGTTCTAAGAATGTATAAGCAGTGCCTGCAACATCCCAACCCTATCCCTTACTGACATTTAGTGAATCCTTCCTACAGCTTCTCTCTGCCCGTCTATCGTCCTGTTCCCCCTCCTCTCTCCACTCTTGCTCCAACCATAGTCATTTCATTTCTATGAAAACCATCTGGAAGACATAGACATTTCAGGGACAATAATCTCCCTTTTTGGTTTTGTGTACATGGATATTGAATAATATATCACATTACTCTCTGATCAGAACTGGGCTGAAAACAAGTGTGAAAACATTTATGCTTATCAAGTTACTAATTCTCAGAAGGAGAGAGAGAACAACACAGAGATAGAGAGTGAGCAAGAGGAGGAAAAATAAGAGGAAGAAATTAGAGAAGCAGGAAGAGGAAGGAGAAGGGAGAAGAAGAGAAATAGGAGAAGGAGGAGGGAGAGCAGGAGGAAGAAGTGAAGTTGAGAAAAGGATAAGAAAGGGGAGAATATCTTGCCTTAAAACAACTTGATGCTTTGGCTTCCTGCCATCTGCCTGTGAAAAGAAAGGATTCCAAAAGCTTTCTGGTGGCATGGGGTAATTAACTCAATTAGAGCTGGCATAGTTAACAGTGTTATGTTTTCTTTCTTTCTTTCTTTTTTTTTAGAAAGCAAAAATCTCTTTCCCCATAGGAGACCTTTTCTCACAACACTGTGAGTTATGATTGACTAAGAGTCTGGATCTCCACTATGGATCTACCCTTTCCTTCTAGGGGTGAGGCTTCTCTGCCAATTCAAGAGCAGAAGGGCAGTGGGGTTTAAGGTAAACCCCGTACATCTCTTGAGGGAAAGCAAAATGGAGGAATTGGTGACTCCCTGAGTGGGAAACCATTCTCCAGTCACCTAGGAGGAGAAAATCAGAAGCTTTTCTATCCCGTTATCTAGGAATTAGGTTCCTAGTCCTGTAGGTGGAGTTTGTTTCAGGCCATGGTCATTTCCTACTAGATTCAATTCCTGTTCGCTTGGACACCACCTGTCCTGAAACTAGAGGTCAAAAGCCAGGACTTGCCTCTGGTCTAGGCCTGTGTGGGTGCTGGGCGTGGAATGTCCTGACTCCTGGGGGGGAGGGGGAGGCGGCGGACAGGAAATGTGATCCATGTTCTTTCTTTATTTCCTACCTCTGGGGCCTTCATCTATCTCTAATGACTTGCAACAAGGTCAGGTGCCTGTCCCAGAACTGAAGAAAACGTGTATTTGATTATCTTTGGCAGCAGGTGTCTAATATTTTCATCAGCAGTAATGTTTGTTGAACTTAATCAAATGATTAAGCAAATGTTCTGTTTAAGAGGGAATGTGTGTGTGAGAGCTGTTTTCTTACTCTGGCAATCCTATGTGCAAAGTGGGAGAGAAACAATATTTACAAGTGGCTGTAGTAGTTAAGCTAACTTTGGTAAGTATAAAGCAAGTAACAATGAGAAGAACTGAGAGCTTTTCCTTACCACAAGGCAAGTCAGAACCTAAGTGCTCGGAGGGAGGTTCGGCGTCACATTTAGGAGCATGGTCCCTCTAAGACTGGCTTCACTGCACATGCTAGCCACAGCCCCAGCCGCTCTGCAGCCATCCATATGTCTCCCAGTTAGGTTTGAGAATATGGGGTCTGTAAGTTCCAGAGCAGAAGGCTTTGTATTCTCAGTATGTTCATCTTGGGACATCGGTGCTGTCCGTTAGACCATTTTTATCATTTCATGATGTGAACAAGACTGGTGGAACCACTACTCTCAAGACTGACTTTATTGTCTTCCCAGAGGGCAGATGAATTCGAGCATATGACATTGTCCTGTGCTCTCCCACCCGTCCTACGAATCTCACCAGTATAAACTACGAGGATTTTGACACGAGTCACCTGGTTAGCATACACAAAATAGAGAGCTAAGGAGACAATCGTATCCGTTTACAAGTCTGAAGAGATTTTCCCTGAGAAGCAGATACAAAGCACTCTCTGATTCTGCGTTCAACACGCGCTGATACACACCCGTCTGTAAACTATAACCGGCTTTTCTCTTCTTTCTTTCTCAGTAGGGCATCATTTGAGTCTTTCCTCTGATTTTGACGTTCCAGTGACAAGTCCCGCAATAACGAATCTCAAAGAAAAAGAAGACCACCGCCACATTGGAAGTCCCAGGTCGCCTTTGCGGGAAGCCTTGGTGCTGTCTGCTAGGAAGGCCCCCCCAAGGAACTCAGACGGAGAGGAGACGGGGCGCCCGCAGCCGGGCGAGCGTGCGGGCCCAGCCAGCCTCGTGGATGTGTGCTCCGAGTCTCAGGTGTACCTGACCATCGGCGAAACCCAGCGCCAGGCAGGCGCGCCCGAGGCCGAGCGCTGGGCTGGCCCGAGGACGTGCGCCCTGGGCGCAGAGGCCACGCCTCGCGGGCGCAGCACGGGCCCAGAGGAGGGGCGGGGCGTGGCCCTGACCTACCTGGAGGTGAAGTCCAGCACGTGGAGCCCCGGTGGAGGCGAGGCAGAGCGGGCCCCGGGTGCTCCGGGCAACCCCGGGGGACCTCACCGCGCGGTGCCCATCAGCAAGGGGGGCGCAGGCGGAAGTCACCCAAACCCCACGTCTTCACCCAGACCCACCAACCCCGACGCGGAGCCGGCGGGCAGGCCGGGACCGCCGAGCCTGAAGCTGTCTCCAGTCGAGCCGGGCGGGCCTCGGGGCTGGGCCCCGGCGCCACGGAAGGAGCCACCCGCGGAGGAGCTGCCCGGCCCGCCCGGCGCCATCCCGAGGTCCTCGTCCGTCGTATCCGACTCGGGCATCGAGAGCGAGCCGAGCTCGGTGGCCTGGTCCGAGGCGCGCAGCCGGGCCCTGGAGCCGCCAGGCGAGCGCGAGGCCCCGGCGCCCCCGACGGCGCGCAGGCCCGGCCAGCTCCGGAGCTCGCTGGACGGCAGCCTGCCGGGCGGCTTCCAGGCCTCGCTCACCTCCATCAGCTCATTGCCCTTCGAGGACGAGGAGCGCGAGCTCTCCCTCACCAAGCTCACCAAATCCGTGTCCGCGCCCCAGATCAACAGCCCCGAGGACGCGGGCGCCACGAAAGACGCGGGGCCGCGGGGCCACGGCCATGGCCGCCCCTTACACGGCTCTCCACCACCGCGCCAGGGCGTCCGGACCCAGGACGGCGCCGCCGGCCGCTCCCTCACCAACATCGTGCCGGACGCCGCCGCTGGGCTGCGGGGCCCGGGGTACATGGACATCTCCAAAGGCGGAAGGGGGCCCCGTGGCCCCGACGGCAGGGCGGTGGAACCCAAAGGCCTCACGACACCGCGGGAACCTCCCAGGACCACGCTGTCCCCTCGGGCACTCGTGGCGACCCCGAGGGACAGGCCCACAGGCGCGGACGCGGGCCGCCACCCCCTCTCCGGTGGCCAAGGCTCCGAGGGCGATCGGGCGTCCCACCCCGGCACGGCTCCGGGCTGCCCTGAGGGTTCCACCCGCCTGGCTGAGGACGTGGAGGCGAACCTGGGACCCGAGGCCTGGGTGGAGGTGGAGAGGGCAGGGCGCGCCCTGGGCCCCACCGGGGCCTCCCCGGCTTCCCCGCACAGTGGCTGGCGAGGCCAGGAGCTGAAGGCGGGTCCTGCCGTGCCAGGCCCGCCCTTGACCTTGACCTCGGCCGAGACCTTCACCCTGGACAGCCTGAAGGCCGTGGAGGTCGTCAACCTGTCGGTGTCGTGCACAGCCACCTGCCTCCCCTTCTCCTCCGTGCCCAAGGAGACCCCCGCCAGGGCGGCCTTCGCCTCCAGACAGACGCCGGCCCCCATTACGCACCAGCCTCTGGGCTCCTTCAGCGTGGTCTCCACCCACCCCGACAGGCTGGAGGAGGGGGTGAGCGAGAGGATGTCCAGGTGAGCCTCTCCCAGCAAGGCCCTGCCCACAGGCCCGGGGTGCGCGGGTCCCCGCAGCGCGCGATTTCAATGAAGCCATGACATGCCCATTCCATCAACCAGACCTGCAGGATAGGAAAGCAGGGGATGACGATGGAGAAGCCCAGCTCACCACTTTCTATCTAGACACTTCTTAACACAGCAAGACTCCCCATATATGCATTTCATATTTTAAAAAAGAATAATTCTCACAGCTCCTGAATAAGTACCTCCCCCCAAACTTTATATTTCAGAACTCTCCTCCAAAGTTGATTGGACTGTTTTTGCATTATTTTGATATTTCCATTGCCTTACAGTGCGTGCGCGTGTGAATTTTGTGCAATTTTTTTTGGGGGGGGGCGCAGTCCTGGCTTGAGCTCATGGTCTGAACACTGTCCTTAGACTTTCTCAAGGCTAGACCTGTAGCACTTGAGCCTCAGCACCACTTCTGCCTTTTTCTTTTTCTGTATATGTGGTACTAAGGAATCTAACCCAGGTCTTGATGCATGTGAGGCAAGCACTCTACCAGTAGGCTAAACTCCCGGCCCATTGTGCAATTTTTAATTGTACTATAGGAGTTCCCTATTGGTAGCATTGTGATTTCTTCTTTACAATTGTTTTTGTTTTTGCTAGTCCTGGGCCTTGAATTCGGGGCGTAGGCACCGCCCTTGGGCTTTCTCAAGGCTAGCACTCTACCCCTTGAGCCACAGCAGCAGTTCTAGCTTTTTCTGTGCATGTGGTACTGAGGAATGGAACCTGGGTCTTTGTGCAGGGTCTATCACTAGGCCCTGCTCCCAGACTCCTTCTTTGCATGTTTTGAGAGGGTTTTCTTTATTCTTTTTTTTATTAAGAAAGCTGTGTGGTGTAGGGTCTGCTCACTGGATTGACTTACTAAGTCCTCTTTCAGCTTGTTGACCTATCAAGTTCACTGTCCCTTCTGCAGTGCTTCATTCTGTCTCTTCATATCCCCTTTGGCTTTGAATTTCCATTGCTCAAACTTATGAATGATCACGGCACTGAGTTTATAATAGCATCACTCCAGCAGAACATCTTCAGTTCATTTCCTACTGTCCAATGTATTGATAGCTCTGGACTCAGGAGTTTTCCCTCAGTGAACTATCACCTGTGACGCTTGTCACCACTGGAACAAGTGCAAGCAGACACCAGCCAATGCCTGGCTAAGGTGGTCCTGGCTGTTGGGGGGCTGAGAGTGGAGAGTCAGACCCATGTAGCCAGGGAGAAAAGATGGTGACTGAGTAATTGTTGATGGTTACATGTGCCCTGTGGAGCTGGAAGGGAAAAGAATGGAAATAGGGATGGTGGTGGTCTTAGACAAGAGGACACGCCGACCAAAAGAAAATACAGTAGTGATGATGGTGGTGGTGGTGGTGGTGGAAGTGGTGGTTATAGAGATGATTATGATAAGGGTGATGATGATGATGGTTGTAATGATGATTATATTGCTAATAATAGTAATATCCTCAATATAAAAATCTAAAATCTTATACATTCCCAAATCCAAACCTTACTAATTAATTCAACCCAAGAAGGCCTTACTTGTGCTAAAAGAGCATAATACCATGGACCCAACCCCACAGCCATTATTCTTGAAGTCTACAACTCTCTTCTGAAATCATACCAGGAGTGTAACATTACATGACATGAAACTTAAATATGTAACTACCTGTAGACTATATGTAGCAGGTATATAGAAAACAGCAACTTGATTTCACATTTAGACTTGGCTCTGGCTCCCAACATGCCTCATTATGCCTACATCCATACTCCAAATCTGGAAGTAACAAGAATGGGAAACTTTAGACTCTTCAGGTCCTAAATATTCCTACCCAGCTAGCAGGAGACAGCAGGCACTCACCATGGGGTTCTGACCAGAGTCAGAAGAGATTTGATTTCCTACATCTGGGCTGGTCCTCACCTTCTTCCCGACCCTGCCCAAAGCTTCCAGGACCCGCGGAGAAGGCACCTGGGTGTCTGCAGGCTTGAGCAGGGGACAGAGGACTGGGGGTGCTGCTGGAGTAGCTAGAGGAGGCCAAACCACAGTAGGACTGTGGACCAGGAGAAGGGGGGGAGATGCCTTTAGGGATTGCTTAATGTCTAGCACTGGAGAGAATCTTACCCAGTCCACCCTCCAGTTCAATGCAAGAACACAGAGATTTGCAGGACCAAGTCCCTTTGCCTTTCTTGGGGTGTTCACCTGCCTTCTTGCTCAGGTCAAAACTTGGCTTATCGCATCTCCCCAAGGTCAGGTATTGCGCATCTGTCGCCAAGCAGATACTTAGCTTGTGGGTACGCATCATTTCTTCACACCAGCCCAGTGCATTTTCTGCTCGGTGTGACATCATGGCTTGGCTTGTGATTAATTCATGTATTCTCCAGTTTCTATCAGGCCAAAGAAAAATTTAAAAAAGAACTGAAGATTGAAGGATTTCTGTACAGTGACTTAAGTGTACTCGCTTCTGACATCCCGTATTTCCCACCAGAGGAAGAGGAAGAAAACTTGGAGGATGGCATTCACCTAGTAGTCTGTGTTCATGGCTTGGATGGTGAGTTCCAAGAAGTTCCCTGTTTGAATTCTTATATCATCGACAATTCATCCTGTTTAGGAATGAACTTAGATTTATTTAAAAATATCATCAGAGAGCAAATACATTTATATGCATTGCTATGGAAACCTAGGAAAATGGCTCTATCCCAAAAGAGGAAAAAAACTCCCTGTAGAACAAAATATCTCTTGGGTAGTTGAGCTATGTAAATGAATACATTAATGTAGCATGGGGATTAAATATATCAGTAGATGCTTTGAATGAAGAGGTGGAATAACTAATTGAATGAATGGTCCAAATAGAAGGAATGGAGTGAATGGATGAAGGGTGCATTATTGCTGAAATGAATGTATTAATGAAATGCATGGATAAATAGAACCACAGAGTCCATAGGTTAATAGAATGGTGGGAAGGAAGGTGGAAATAGAGTAGAATGAACACGTAGACTCATTTTAAGGTGCTCGGGTTAATGGAAGACACTACTTAGCAGCCTGCTCTGGTCTTCTTTTATTACCCAGATGCTTTTATTTCCCAGATACTGCCAGGTCCCATGCGGATAGGGACAAAGACCAGGCTTTTCATTGTCACGTCTGTGCCTCTTGGGTGATAATAAATTGCTATGAAATAAGATTCTCAAGGGAGAATCTAACCAGAAAAATCAAGCAGGTGTTTACTTTTCCTCACGCTGCACGTGAAGGTTGAGGGTGATAATGAACTGAACGGAGCAGCTTACAATGCTTGTTTCATATCAGAGAGAAATCCCCAAGACAGGTGGCATATGATCACACTGGGTTGTCCCTAAAGATCAGGGACACTTCCAGATCCCAGGTGGATCCTTTGCAGTGTTTTGAATCGTTGGGGGTATTTTATAAATAATGATATAAAATGAGCGGTCATTTCATTCTGAATGTGGCCCCATGTGATTCAATCACACCAGTAAAGAATATCTAACAAGTAGCTTCACATGTCCAACTCCACAAAGATTCATCACTTAGGTACAATGAGAATCCAAGACCTGCATATATTTTAAGTTTAGAAAACTATTTGGGCTGGTGCTAGGGGCTCACACTTGCAATCCTAACTACTCAGGAGACTGAGATCTGAGGATTATTTGAAGCCAGCTTGGGCAGCAAAGGCCACAGACTCTTATCTCTAATTCAACACCAAAAAAGCCAGAAGTGATTCTGTAGCTCAAGTGGTAGAATGCTAACCTTGTTTGTTTGTTTGTTATCTCAAGTGGTAGAATGCTAACCTTGTTTGTTTGTTTTTGCCAATCCTAGGACTTGAAATCAAGGCCTGAGCACTGTCCTTGGGCTTTCTTCAAGGCTACCATTCTACCACTTGAGCCATAGCACCACTTCCTGCATTTTCTGTGTATTTGGTATCAGGAATGGAACCGGGTTTTATGCACGCTAAGCAAGCACTCTACCACTAGGTCATACTCCTGACCCCTCGAGCGCTAAGCTTGAGCAAAAAGTTCAGGGACAATGTGCAGGCCCTGAGTTCAAACCCAGGACAGATACCACAAACAAAGGAAAACTTTTGTTATATCAAATTTATCTCCTACATCATTTTGTTTACTGTCAGGAATGTATTCTCCGCCTTTTTCATGCTCATGCTATTAGAAGCATCCTGGATTAATTAATCTTTCACTCCTCTGCCCCTCTTCTTAAGCACCCAAGGAGTTTATTTTTTAATATATTATTATTATTTTGCAGTATTGGGATTTGAAACTCAGGCCCTCATACTTGCGAGGTGGACACTGCCTCTTGAGACTGACTACTAGCCATGGTCTGCTTTAGTTGTATTTCAGATGGGGCTCATACTTTCTCCCCCATGCTCAGGGCTGGTTTGGGCCTAGAGTTCTCTTACCTGCCCTTTTCTCAGAGTTGGAATTACAGGTGTGTGCCACCACACCCATCGAAGTGGTTTTCCATGACCCCCTGGCCCAGTGGAGAATCTTACTCCAGACAGGTTCTTATTGCACTTAGCACTCTGTGACGGGTCTGTCCAGAGCTCTCGCTACTTACCTGCAAGTGGCAGCACTGGCTAGTCTTCTTGTAAGACAGATAACTTAAGAGGAGGCTTGTGGTATCACGTGCCCCTTCAGACAGCATGTCCTGGGAGCAGGGCCTGCTGAGGACAGAGGCCCAGTGTGCACAGAGTTGCCCACCAGCCACTGGGGTCACCTTTGATTCATTGTGGGGTTCACTGTGTGGGACCCCACGGGGGTTCTCTTTTACTTTTAGGAAACAGTGCAGATCTCCGGCTGGTGAAGACTTTCATAGAACTGGGGCTCCCTGGCGGGAAATTGGACTTCCTAATGTCTGAAAAGAATCAGGTAGGACCATGAAAACGTAAGGACGGGCAGATTCTCAAGCCAGATGTCAGGATGTGATCAAGCGTGGCCACCCAGATAGATGGGAGCTTAGGAGCACAGACCAGCCACTCACGGGACTTGGAGAGGGAGACTCCTCTTTTCTTCAGGAGATGACTACAGAGTTTGCGATGTCAGCATGGGAGTCTCCTTCGGGAGAGTTGTGTTAGGGAGAGCGGCAGCTGGCTGTATCGAGATTTGGAGCTTCTGTGGGTCAAGTGGAGAACAGAGCACTCCACTTACATCTGTGTACCGAAAGCACTGGGTAGGTGGACGCGGAAGAACAAAGACACTGAGGTGAAACCACACGTAAGAGTGAGGCTGGCGAGATCCAGGCATCATGACCAGCCCAGGAAACTCGAGGTAGAGGACTCCTGAGTGTGCAGTGGGAATAGAACTGCTTTCTAAGTCAGCAGTCCCATGACCACTGAAAATGGTAGCTGCATAGAGAATCATCTGCCAGCAAGCCTGGGAAACTACTGTCTCCTTTGTGACCCTTTGGTGCTTAATTCCATTTCCTTCTCTCTGGCACCTCTAGTGTTCAAGGACAGGTAACATACATTGCAAAGAGGAATAGTAGAGGAAGAATGGGAGAGACTGAGAGCCTGATAGTTTGCTCTGACTTTGTAATGGTTGGCACCACCTCCCTACAGCAGAGGAAGCAGAGGCTCTGGGGTCAGGCCCTGTCCTATTGCACTCTCAGTCTGGCCCGGGTGGGGGATTCCATGAGTGACTTCAGAGATACTGAACGTGAATGAGCTCTGGACTTCCATATGCGGCCAAGAATGGTAAGAAATGTTGCCCAGATCCCTGAAGGGAAGGAAGAGGGAAGTGAGCCATTACTTCTCCTTTACTGTGTCTTTGCCTTGATCCATTGTAAGTTTTCTCTTCAGGAAACATGAGCATGGTTATCAAATCAGGCCTGGCAGAAATCCGGTCTTCTTTGTACCTCAGTTCATTCACTTTTTGAGGCAGCCCATTATATTTGATTCAACCTGGGTTCCAGAGAACTTTGCTTGTGGGTCTCTACACGCCACTTCCAGAGCAAGGCAATTCACTCTGTGCTCTGTTCCACTGTTGGTTGCCACTATTTCTTTAACTGTGAGCATCCCATAAGGCAGTCTAGCAGCAAGAGATCTCTTTTAAAACTGCTCACGTTGGTGGGTTCCTGATGGTGATTTTTTTTTAAACCTACTCTGATTTTCAGAGTAATCTTTATCATGATCAAATCAAGCCTCAACTGTTTTGCAAATAATTAATGTGTTCAATCAGTAATTTACAGATGAAGGGACAGGCTAGATGGAAGACTAGATGGCCATGGTAATACCAGAACCAGTCTTGGGTATATTATCCATATCTTATCCAATCCTTCAAGGACTGGGGAAGAATAGGCCACATTCTCTACCTCGAGGAGGTAAGGGGATTTAGGGATCCTATAGGGAAGCCACAGAGGGAGGGAATTGTAGCCTATCTCATGATGTCTGGAAGATTCACAAGGCTGATCAAATAGCAGTTGACATTGAACTTCAGAATCTTCTCTGGTAACTTCAGACACTGTCTTTCTTTCCCAGGATGGGCTTCCTTATTCACTACCCTTATGACTATTCACGAGAGCCTTGGTCCCCTCGCCCTTCCCTAGCCTGAAGCTCTGATCCCTACCTGCCTCAGGGCATCAGTGGCCAGCTCCATTTAGGGGGAACATTTTTTTGCTTGTTTGCATATATTGACCTCAAATCTATCCTTCACTGGATGCTATACATATTTTCAAGTCAAGTTGTATAGGAATCTTAATATGTCTCCTTCATACCTGTCTTTCAAATGTTCAGCCTTGTGTGGCGTTTCTCTTTTTCTCTTTATATGTTGCTGTATTCCTTTGGCCATCCTTCCTAAGATAACAGCTGGTTTGAAGTGCTCTCATGTAGCTGATATGAGTCCCCTAGATATGGCCTCCAAATTCTGTGGGCCAAGGGCGTGGACTGCTGCTATGTGATCACGGTGTGAATCCTGTCTCAGATAGAACACGAGGGAGGGAGAGTCTGTTTCCAGGTCTTTGAAGTGAGAAGAGTGACCTGAAGACATCCCCACAAGGGTCCTAAGCTTTAGTCAGACCCCCACTGCGTGACCCCGTGTCAAGCCCAAGTATGCTCCCAGAATACAACACGCTACTTAATGGAAAATGGCTCATGCATCGAGCCATACCCTGGCTATGACTTCTCCCAACACTCTTTCCCTTTCTTTCCTTCCAGATGGACACATTTGCAGACTTTGATACCATGACAGACCGATTACTGGATGAAATCATCCAACACATTCAATTGTATAATCTCTCCATATCCCGAATTAGGTAAAAGGAAACCACAGGTAGTTAATGATGAGGGGAAAGGGGATGGTTTTCTTTTGAGTGTTTGCAGGGCCAGTTTGTTATGATGCCTTTGTAAATCTTGTGGTAATCTGTGATTTTAGTGAAGTTGGTTACTGTTAAGCAGGAATGAGTGTGTATCAGGGTGGTTCACATGGATGTCACACTTGTGTGTTAATAACCATTGTGTACTAAACTCATCACTAGGTCTGAATTCCTATTCTAAGACTCACGAGTTTACATTCTACCAGAAGTGCAAGCTTTTGCAAGCATTTAAGTTCTCTGAACCTGTTTTCTTATCTGTTAATTAGACTAGCACTGAGAAGAAGCAACCGCAAGTTGAGTGAATGCTCTGCCCAATAAGAGAGCTTCCATCAGAGCTAACTCTGTCCTTCTCCAATAATAAGTAACTTGAGCTCACTATTTAAATGACTCCCATGAAGGGAAGTAGCTTCTCTTTTCTGAACATACGAAGATGTTGACACAGAGTTAAGCTCTCCATGCAGTCATCCTGTTTAGACCTCAGAGATAGCCTATAACTGCTTTATTCCACAAATGAGGTCTTGAGAGGTTTGGTAAGAGTACGAGGACAGGAGTAAGGCTATTTTATAGACTGGCATGCATTGGTATTCTGTGCTAGTGGGAGGGGCAGGGCAGGGCATGTCTCATGCTACAGGGTTTCAGGAAGCATTTTGATGCAAAGTAATGCTATATTGGACCTGGACAAGTGAGTAGCAGGACAGATCACAAAGGAGGAGCAGAGACAGGGCCCCTCAATTGTTATGGGTGGGGGAGGGTGAAGCAATGAGCAAACGTAGAGGGGAATTTGGAGGTCGGGTTAAGTGTGTCCTGGTGGACCAATCTACAAGGTTCACGATGTATCCTGTCAAAGAATGGGAGAGGGGGCGGCTCAGGGGTGGGTTTCAGAGATGTCGCCCACCTGAGCACATGGCACCAGGCTGCCATTATAAGAGTCTAGAACACTCTGGCCTGGTCCAGGTCTCCTACAGCCAGGGGGAGTTGGAGGGCACTGAGCCCGCAGACGCTTCCCGCACAACTCCCACGCGGACGTCGGCTGGCCTTGGCTGTCACACTCACGTGCATCCTCTCTGTCCTCTACCAGCTTCATCGGCCATTCTCTTGGCAACATCATCATCCGCTCCGTCCTCACCAGGCCCCGGTTCCGGTATTACCTCAACAAACTGCACACGTTCCTGTCCCTCTCTGGGCCTCATCTGGGAACCCTGTACAACAACAGCACCCTGGTTAGTACAGGTGAGATGTCTCCAAGCCCTTCGCTCCTCGGCATGAATCTGGGGCACCAGGAGTGGGAAGCCAGAGACAGAAATTCTGGATGGAAGTCTGAGACTTGGGAATTTCGTCCACACGTGGAATGCTGGGAAAAGGCCCGGGGTTCAACATATGGCTGTTTTGTCTGTGAGCTGAGGTCGGTCGGTCCTCAAGTCTCTGTGAACAAAAGGGTGACATGCTGAGGTTCTGTTAGAGAATGATTGACAAGGCTGGCAGTGGGATGGGGAGAGGAAGGGCTGTGAGAAGCCTGAGACCCAGGGCTGAACACCATGCTTAGGGTGTAGGACTTTTCTTCTGTGGTACTGAGTTTACTCATTATACAGTTGATGCCATGTATGTGTGTTCGTGTCCACACGTGTCTATGTCTACGTCAGCATCTGTAGGAGGATTGGTTTGCTTCAGCAACCCTTTCAGGAAACTCAAGCTGAAGATCCATGCCCCTTTTATGTAAAATGGCCCAGCCAATCTGCACACTCTAAATCATTTTTTAGACTACTTATAAGAACCTAACACAGTACAAATATCAAGAGAATAATGGTTACAGCATGTTGTTTAGAAAATGATGTGAATAACATCTCAATGTTCTTCGCAGTTACAGTGATTTAATTCTTTTGATTCTTAGTTGATTGAATCTTTAGATATGGAAACCACAGATACAGAGGGCTGATTTTTTCTCTTTCTCTGTCTGTCTGTCTGTCTGTCTGTCTGTCTGTCTCTCTCTCTCTCTCTCTCTCTCTCACACACACACACACACACACATACATATACACATACCTATCTATACATCTGTCTATATACATAACAAAACTATGCGTATGGAATATATACATATGTGTGTATTCATACGTGTATATGGGAGGAGGTTTGCAAATTTCTATCCTAGATCATTGAAGACTAAGCAGGCAAGGGAAAAAAGGAAATGAATCAACAGCTCTGAAACGTGAGAGTCAATTCTGCGCTGCTTTCTGGCTGGAAGAGTTGAGCTTCCTGGGACAGTTTTGTCTGTGTTCCTAGCGGGGGAGGGTGTGGAGGCAGAGAGGACAGCTTCATTGTCTGGGAAGGGCTTGCAGAGCCAGGTAGCAGTATGGGAGTGCAGAGAAGAGCAGATGGTCAGCAAACTGCAGGAACATTCCTATACATTTTTTTTTTGTCTTGGAGACCCTTCCTTCAGCTTCCTTTGCAGAAGCAGGCAGCGTTAACATGGAGAGTGTTGGACACAGAGACCACTGAGTGGTGACAGAGTCTCAGTTTCTGCAAGCCTACTGCCACATCGTCACCCATGACGATTTGACCATCAGCGATAAAGTCACCTCTGACTTACCAAATATCTGCTCTCTTACTTGGAAGTTAATAGCAGTATTGTTATGTTGTCCCGCTTTGTCTCACTCATTTATTTATCTTTGTCTTGCTAGGTTTGTGGCTCATGCAGAAACTGAAAAAGTCCGGGTCCCTTTTACAACTGACCTTCAGGGATAACGCTGACTTGCGCAAGTGTTTCCTTTACCAGCTAAGCCAAAAAACAGGTGGGTACAGCCTTGTGCAACCGTGCTTGTCAGACAGGACTCCTGGAACACACATTAGTTTTGCTGCCATGTCATCCCTCTCAGAGGAGGTGAGGATGTTCGGCTGGCCAGGCTTCTTCTCCCTGCCAGGACCTGGTGGCATGTCCGCCGTGTCTTCTGAGAGCAATGAGAGCCAAGGTGTGTTTGCATCATCAGAATACACAGAGCAGCAGCTCTACTTCCTGTCAGCCCTGAGTCCTCTGCACGTGCAGTCCTGGGCACTGGACCCCACTCTCACCCTGGTTGAAGTGGGGCTATGCAAAGAATAAGTGAGATATGTCACACACACACAGGCCCAATACAGAACTGGCACAAGGGTGGCCCTGCCAGTGCCCTGGATGTGGCTGAAGAGATAGCAGTGACCAGTGCTCGATGGTCTTGGTGTCCAGGGAGGTGAAGAGCCACTGGCCTTCCCCTGGCCTGTTGGTGCACTGGCAAGCATCTGTAAGCACTGGCTGACCCCCACGATCCTATGAGCATGTGAACCTGGCCCAGTGCCTCTGCTATTCCTTCCCTACTCTTGAAGTCGTCCTTTATCAGAAAAGAAGATGGCAGGACTGGGCAGAAGGGAGAAGCTGGGCTATGGTGTGTTTGCCACAGTGGTCACGGCTACTTCCAGTCATGAGCTGCTCAGAAGCTGGGGTGGTTTTACAGGGAGGTCTCCTTGTTACGTCTTCCCCCATAGTGGACAGACAGTGATACAGACTGACTTTGTCTGGGCTGCAGGGCTTCCCGCAGTGGATGAAGGAGGTGTGGGAGCTGTCAGTTGCTCTTCTGGGCAGCAGTTTGGGGCAGAGCAGGAGGCTGGTCCTGAGGTGAATGGAGCTTTTCCCTCCATGCCCAGGGAACTACACGGCATTGGGCTCTGGGACTCCCCTGCCATGTCCAGCGGGGAGGCTCCCTCCATGTTGAGAACAGGGGCAGTAAGGGGAGGTTGGACACAGGGGAGGACTTCTGGGCTGACATAACGGGCTGGAATTCAAATGGAATGGTGAGGGAGAAGGAAACCCAGAAAACTCTGATTTCCTTTTTCACACACGTCTCTATTTGCCCAGACTACAAAGGTGATCTGTTTCATTTTGCTTATATTGTTAGTCTTGCTCTGTAACTCCTTGGCATCCATGACTAATGAGAACAGCATTCTCTTTCCTTCTGGTCCACACTTACGTATTCCTTCCTCAGCTTCCCAAAGGCCCCGCTCTTGAGCTCAGTAGAGGCTTCAGTGTGTGGATAACACTGCAGGGCTGGTGGTCTCTTCCCCTCAAACCTTCCCTGGGCCGTTCTGTAAAATGTGTGCAAGCCGGAGGGCACTTCAGCTGAGTTACCTAGGTCAAAAAAGTACTCTCCTGGCTTCTTACAGGACTGCAGTATTTCAAAAACGTCGTTCTGGTAGCTTCTCCCCAAGATCGTTACGTGCCATTTCACTCGGCCCGGATCGAAATGTGCAAGACTGCCCTCAAAGACAGACACACAGGTAAGCTACAGTTCACGCTTGAAGGGAGCTTTTGATATGAGTAGCAAAATTACGTGTGCAGAGCTGACTGTGCTTCTTATTGATGGTTGGACAGCACAGCGCTGCTTCTATCTCAGGGCGGTGTTAGGCGTGGCACAGCCACCTGCCCACGCTTGTCTCACATTCCCCCTGGGTGGAATAGGCAGTCACATGTTTGTCAGACTGCAGAAATGCGTCCACCCTCTTCTCTGCGCCGTGCAAGACAGGGAGAAGTGCTTTAGAGGATCGGAGGTGAATTCCCTGCGTCACTAATTCACCATTCTGAGCCCACTTCCCCCACGCAGTGGCCACTCAGGAAGACCACAGCCTTCCAGCCTCACAGAGGAAGAGCTCAAGGCCATGCTGAGCCACGAGTTCTAGAGTTGGCCCTGGAATAAGAAGTCCTCGTTGTCTAGAGCCTTGAGAGCTTTGTCCTTTAGATACTTCCCAAGGAGACCCATGGCTGAGATGAAGGTCGTTGGGTGACACCGAACTTGTTCTCCTTCTAAGGATGCCAGCCTGTGATAAATCTTGTTGGTTATCATGAGAGCAACAGTACCATCTCTCCCGAAATCCATGTGTTTGGTCATGCTTTTAAATGATGAATTAGGGATCAATTCATCAAAAGTGATGAATTAGTTGATCAATGGAGACACATGAACGTGGTGTTTAATTCATTGTGATGTGTGTGTTTTGTTCTGTAGGTATTGATAGTCCTGTTTTCCAAAAATTGGTTTCTAAAGATAATCATTTTAAGTAGCTGTACAAAGGGGTTTTGATGGGACATGCCAATTTATGAGAGCACGGCGTCTTGATTGGTTTCATTCCTTCCATCATTTCCCATCTCCCTCTCTTTCAATACCACCCAGGCTGCGACAAAATGTCTTCCAGTCTTTTCTGTATGTCTCCTTCTCATTTAGCTACTGAAATGTCGTGTAACCTCAAGCGTTAATCAAGATGAAAACAGTGCTTTACCTAGGAAAAATAATGAAGGGTCTGCAATGTATGTTTAAAAGCATTGTTGAGATGAAAATGATTTGGTTTACTCATTGAGTTTCAAGTGATTTTGTCTGTTTGATTTTAATTTTTGTAATGGCCTATTGGCCTTCACTGCACACATAATTTAAACACATTCTGGCAGTGTCATAACCATTAGCTGCTTCTGTGTCTGTTGCTTGGCAACCTCGTGTTGTGTTCTTATAATTCTATGGTTTCTGCAACATCTTTTGCAAAGGACACAGTCATCGGACCAGCCCATAAAGCTGGGTTCATGTCACTTACACCTTTCATGTTGACTTTTGACTGGTTTCCATTTTCTTCATGAAACAAGCATTTTTGCATGCAAACTTTCTCTAGTTAATACTGTGCTGCATCTCCGAGTCATTGTAATAACTTCTATACCTAAATGGACACTTGGGGGAAGGATTTTATCTTTTAGTTTAAGTAGTTATTTTATTCTTCACAAGATGAATACAGAATTTTTTTAAACAATCAAATTCACTTAGTATTCTACCTTTTCTACTTCAAAGCTTTTTATCAAGACTTTGAGGAAGGGGCTAGAAGGGAAAAATGGCTCTAGGTTCTGTGTAAAGTCCACTGCCTTTCCTTGCATGGGAGAGCAGTCCACAAATGGTACCTGCTGCTGGATAACTCTGGGGGAAAGGAAAGCCAGGGCAGGGGCATGGAGGAATGCCAGGAATAAAGCCTGTCGGCTGCCTGATTCAACAAGGAACTATTCTCTCTGTACAGATGCAGACCTTTATACTGGTTTTACAAAATAGGTCATATTATTTGGAGGATGTGCCAGTGAGTCCAGCAGGAAGAACACAGGGCCCAGAGCTACGAGCTGAAGCCACAGCCTGCACCTTCATTCATCACTAATGGCTCATCTCTACGGGGCCATAAGCACACTCCCGACCCTAAGGCCTGATGCAAAATCACAGTCCGGTTATTTTTCACGTAGAAAGGGTAATCAATTCAGATGTTCAATTATAAAGATAAAGCACAGCCACCACCCTGTATCCTATAATCTCTTCCTCCTCGTCCTTGGTGCTCAGAACCAAGGAAGCCAGAAAAATGCCACTTGATTCGTAGGAGAAAGGTTATCAGTGGGTATTAGCTACTGAGACATGGCTCTAGGGATATCCTGCAATGGGATTTGTGTGGGTATCTGCCTGTCCCTCTGATGCCTTCTTCCCCCTCCTCCTGGCCCTCTGTGGAGGGAACAGCCCTCCTCAAAGGCCCTCATGCCCCTGTCCCATGCCTCCGATAACACAGGCCACAAAGCCATCATGTGGAGTTCCTGGAATAATCCTCCCTTTGAATCGAACTAGATGAAGAGATTTTGACTTCATTTCTTGAATGTCCTACACACCAGGAGGAGGTTGGTCTTAACACCTCTGGCGAACCAGAAGAGTCTGGCTCCCTAGATGCTCTGGTACCTTCAGCACAGGCCTTCATGTGCTCTTCCCTCCTTGCAGGGCCAGTGTATGCGGAGATGATCCACAACCTCCTGGGCCCTCTGGTGGAAGCCAAGGACTGCTCTTTGATCCGACACAACGTGTTCCATGCTCTGCCCAACACTGCCAACACCCTGATTGGCCGCGCCGCTCACATCGCCGTGCTGGACTCAGAACTCTTCCTGGAGAAGTTTTTCTTGGTGGCAGGACTCAACTATTTCAAGTAGCGGTGGTGAGGGAGCTGGCCTGGGGTAACTCTCCAGACGTGTTTCACATCCATGGAGCTCGCTAGCTACAACACCCTTTCACAGACTTCTGCGTTCCAGGGTGGAGCTGCAGGAGGATGCATGGATGGATGGCTTGGAGGGGTAGATGGCGGGGTGGGACTACAGGATGAGGTGCTTTCGTTTCAGACATTTGGGAAAGGTTGAACACATAGTGTCCAACACAACAAATTTTGCTTGAATTCGCCTAGCCTCCTGGAGTCTCATTCGATAAGGGAAGATAAAAGTAAGCAGAACTGGTGAGCCCCTTCTTAGAAAACACTGGCTCAGAGAGAGAGATGGCTCCAAGTAAAGTAGCTTTGTCTAATATGTTACCAGCTCATAGCTTTATCATTTTGGTTAAATTAAGTGCAGACAAGCATTTCAGAACTCAGGTTACCCATTGTGCAGAAATGGAACATGTTTGTGTAAATAGAATCCTCCATAGAGTCAAATGTGCCACTTGTTCAAAAAAAATGTGGTATCCACGTTATCATTCTCACTTTCACGTTTTCTAACCAAGGTACAAAGAAATGCACGATAATGCCCCCATTTTATTTTATAATAGTAGTGGGTGGGGTAACTTGGGGCAAGGGAGAATGATAAGAAGAAATAAGGTAAGGCGGTTATTGATATATACAAACCAAACCAGCTATATAGAACATACTGAACAAGTTTCTTTGCCTCCTTTCTCACACCTTTCTATGCAGAATGTGGTCCACAAATTGTTTTTGTGATTGCTTAGCTCTCTGTCTGCAGTATGGAAAATTGAGTGAGATTGCATGCTCACAGAAGGGCATGGGGATTCATGTGAGAATATGTGAACCTTCTCACAGAAATGCTCCAAAGAACCTTCTCCAAAGAAATGCTGTGTTGAATGCAATTGCAGAAAAGCAAAACCACGAGCAGGACCAGGTAGCTGCTCCTCCCCATGGAGGGAGAAAGATATCTAGGTGGAAATGTGCCAGATAAAATCCTTAGAGGAGCTCTAGACAGGTGCTGGTCCTCTACCAATAAATAGAAAAGTCTTCTTGCCTTAGGAAAATAAAGGGCTAGGAAATGTCACCATCAATTAAAGCTAGTCACTAATAAGGATGAGAAGAAGATCAGATCAAAGAACTAATGGCAGACTGAACACACACACACACACACACACACACACACACACACACACACACACACACACACACACACACAAACTATTATGGGTAAGGGAATTCCTGTGGAAGTTCTGAAAGTTACCAAGAACTTTAATATTGTCTCAAAGACTGAGTGCAGTGTAAGCACAAGAAACAGACTGATGAGTCATTTAGTTGTGCTGAGGAGTGGCAATGAAATCTTGCGTGCATGCGTGCGTGTGTGTGTGTTTCTACTGAGTGAAGAAACTCAACCATTCCTTCGAGGTTCAGCATGGTTCTGGTCCTACTACCATGTGAATATAGCTCATCTGAAAGTGGCCACTCCCTCCAACCTAAAGTTAAATTCAGAACATCAGAAATAAGTCTCTATAGATGGTTTTGCAGAAGTGTAGAATTTGTCAATTTCCCAATAATATGTGATGGTGATGGCAGTGAGGGTTTGGAGTGTCATTGTAAGGAAGACTCCCCAAAAGTGGAGTTTGAGTTTTTCTTGGGGTCTTTTTCTGAAACGTCCTTGCAGTCTTCGCTGAACACTTGGGTTTGCCAGTGGATATTCTCCCCGAGGTCCTGAGCTGGTGCTCGGAGATGTCTCTGACTGACCCTGAGCCGCGATAAGTGACTTTGTTACTGGGGAGGCATTTGTTTCCTGTTGGGCGACTCTTGAAGCTCTTTTGCCCGATTTAGACAAGTGTGTGTGCACTCTGTAGAACTGTAAGCGTGTAGCCACCAGTCTCTTCTGGCCAATGAGGAGCACGTCCCGTTTGAAGAGTCTGTTTCACGTTGTGTCTCCTGTTCCCATCAGCAGCAATCTGTCCTTCTTCGGTCCTTTGAAAGACCCTGTCACTGGGGGTGATGGCACAGGAGAAAGCCTAGGGCCATCATATGTTCCAGTAACCAGATGCCATTTTTCACTTCCATATGCGGCCGGGACGTAGTAAGATCTAATGGCAATAAATGCCCGGCTGCCTCACGCTCCTCTATTTGGACAAGGGTGTCCTGCTGTCTTTGTAAACCATATCTGGGCTCTGAACATCTACTATAATTCATGTAGAAAGTATATCTCTGTATTGTAAATAAGAGTGTGAAGTATTATGTGTCATGACTCATTTGAAAAAGGCCTTTTTATGTCTCTTTCTATTAAAATACAGATATATCTATATAAATATAAATATACACATATATGTCTATGTATAATAAAACAGGGGACATTCTATTATCAGTTATAACTATTATAAAAAAATTGCCTGCCAAGATAATGGCCTAATATGTCTTTATTCTCAGCATCATTTTTATTTTCTGTTTTGGTTTGTACTTTTTTTTTGTGAAGTTTCTTAAAAATAGTTAGAAATAAAAGTAACCCTGAGATTATTTGGAATTTGTTGTCCCTGAACCAAAATGAACACAGAGAAGCATAGACAGAAGTCAGAAGTTAGGCTGGAATCCCATAAATACCTCAGTGCAGGTGGAAAGAGGACAAAAGAAAGGTATATTTTCATAGTCACAGGACTTACGAGGTCACTTCAGTCTGTGTTAGATAGGAGCTCAAAAGCAGCATGAACAGTTCTCAGTCTGAGGAAACTAAAGGCAGATCTGCCTTGTTTGATGATATGATCTACTGAGCGCTCTGGCGGGCACGGATGGGAGCAAAGCATGCTCAGAAATGACCTGCTGTTGTGTCCAGAAAGGCAACAAGGCAGCTGGAAAGCGAGGCCAAGGGAGAACACTCATCCTGCATAGCCAGCTGCCATTGAATGCACTTTCACTGTGTCATTCACTCACTCACACATTTAATACATTTTTATTGAGGACCTACTCTAGAACAGGGATATACTTGTAAATTTAGAAAAGAACATAGTAAAGCGTGGAACTTACTGGTTGTTGGCTTTTATGAGTGCTCAGAGGAGAGAAGCTAGCCCACACCAGAGGTGAGGCAGCAGATGCTTAGTGAAGCCTTCTCAGAAGTGGTCACAAAGCCAGGCATGAAGGCTGGGTGGGTGACAGCTGGTCTGCTGAAGATGGGATGTGGGGAATCCATTATAGATTGAACACGAGAGAAAAAGAGGAGAGAGAGACAGACACGTATAGACAGAGCGGGGGGAGGGAGAGAGAATGGTACAGTAGAAGAAGAGATGTTGGGTCCCAAGAGTGAAAAAGGAGGTGGGTGACGTCAGACACTATGCAGTATTTTCCTCACGCCAGGTGTCATTTCTACTGCTAGCACGAATAGGAAGCTTTCCTTCTGGAAATGAGGGCCAAGAGGATAAGCCTGCCACCTTTCCTCCCGCCCCACCCCTGAGCTGACTGTGGGGACCGCGCCCCCCCTTGAGAGAAGTCCATAAGCACACAGCCATTGCTCATTTCAGGCTTTCTCGCCAAGAAACAGTAGATGTCTCAACAGGACTTGGCATGGAGAAGCTGGGGAAATGGTATTGGATAAGAAGGCTAAGAGGAAGGAATATTGATTGCTCAAAATCCTAACATTCTCTAGGAAAGCAAGGGAGTGACCTTTTCATATTAGTATTTAAAATAATCACATTACTATTATGGAACCAAGCTGTTTGTATGTTCAGTTTACAGTTGATCCATCTGCAGCTCCATGAGGCTGAAGAAATGGAGTAAAAAAAATCACAATCTTTTCTTAGGTCACAAATATTTCCTACCAACCTGACCTAAGCCAGGTGTTGAACGTAAAATGGACTAAAACCATCCCATTCAGATGAAATATGGCCACGTGCACAAATGGGAGGTGGAGGCGGGAAGACTCATTGTGTGGACAGGACACAGACTGGGTCCAGAAGGAGTTCTCTGACCTAACATGCGTGGAGAGGACACAGACTTGGTCCAGAAGGAGTCCTCTGACCTAACATGTGTGGACAGGACACAGACTGGGTCCAGAAGGAGTCCTCTGACCTAACATGAGGCCCAGGCATTTCTGTAAAGAAGGAAAGTGCGTCCAAGCAGGAGTCCCCGAAGGCGGGGCGAGGCTCGCCTGCCCTCGCTTGTGTAAAACAGTGGCAGCTCTCCTACCTGCCGAGCCTGATGTTTTGATCGCTGTAGGTGAAAGGCTGTAACTTTCTGTCACTTCTTTTTGTCACACTGTTCGGTCTGCAAACAAGAGGCAGAAATAGAATCATGCTTCCAGTGTTACTCTGGCAGCACATCCGTGCCTGGATCCTCGGGAAGGATGCATCTCTAACTGCAGAGTTACGTGGCGTAGGCTAAAATCTTGATCAGCTTTCACCTGTCCCCTCTCTTCATCTTTACACATTGTAATGAGTATCTACATGGAGTTGGGTGCGATGGGGATCCTAACAGAAGTCATAGAATCCTTCAACGTAGAGGGGTCTAAGAGAATGATATACTCACTGTAAACTACATATTTAATTTAAAAAACACAAGATCTCCAGAATGAGAAGAGAGCTAATAGATTGTTTGATTCTGATGGCATCTCTATTTGATGTTCTGAACTCTGCTTTTCAAACCCCACTTGACCTCATGATCTCAATCTGTCTGTAATGAAATTACTGTAGTCAGGTGGCAGAAACTTAGACATGGTCATATTTATTCATATATGTATGTATATATATGTATATATATATATATAGAGAGAGAGAGAGAGAGAGAGAGGACAGACAGACAGACAGTACACAGAGAGAAAGAGCTACTGCCATGAACATTTAGAATCTTTCACAGAATCTTCTCTAGTCTTTCAGTGTCCATTCCTGCTCATTGTAGAACTTCTTAAAAGACATCTCCCTCCCTCACCCCAAATTATTTTATTTTATTTTTATTTTTATTTTTTGCCAGTTCTGGGTTTGAGCTCAGGGCCTGAGCACTGTCCTTGGACTTTCTCAAGGCTAGAGCTCTACCACTTGAGCCTCAGCACCACTCCTGGCTTTTTTCTATGTATGTGGTACTGAGGAATTGAACCTGGGCCTTCATGAATGCTAGGCAAGCACTCTACCACGAAGCAAAAATCCTGGCCCTACCCCAAATAATTTTAATCTAGTTTTTTTCATGGCACTGTGCCATTATGCATATTAGTTTGTCTCAAGAAAAACAGTCTAGACAATCAGAAAATAAAATCTGAGCTCTTACGGGGCTTCTTTTCAGGCTGAAATAACAGCAAAGTCTTCAGAGCATAAAACTCTGTACAAAAATTTAACTTTGGGGAATAATTCCCCAGTAATTTCTGTCACAAAATGGAATTATTTGGGCTGGGAGTCTGGCCTAGTGGTAGAGTTCTTGCCTAACAGCATGCACAAAGACTGGGGTTCGATTCCTTGGTACCACATACATAGAAAAAAGCCAGAAGTGGTGCTGTGGCTCAAGTGGTAAAGGTCTAGCCTTGAGAAAGTCCAAGGACAGTGCTCAGGCCCTGAGTTTAAGGCCTAGGACTGGAAAAAAATGGACTGCGTTGGACGTAGAGGACTAGCAACCTCCACGCACAGGTACAGCCATATGCAAACAGGCAATTCTTCGCTAAACAAGATTACTTTCTTCTTACTCTCTTCAAGTAGATCTATAGGGGAGTTGCTGTTTAACAAAGTAGCTGATGAAAATAATGCAACTCCATCAATGTTGGTCCTTTCAGCATTCTCGTCATCCCTCCCCAACCTCCCCCTGCCTTCGCTTTTCTTAAGTTTGTAGGATTCACATGGGATTCTTGACTGCATCCTCCCACCCTTCTTCATGAGCGATCACGACGATGGTGTGTCCTTTGTCTCACAGGTGAGGTGACTGAAAAACAGTTACTCAACCTTCCCTACTCAACGCGAGAACAGTTACAGATAAAACAAACTTGGCTCTTGGTGTAAATAAAGAATTAGAGAATAGAAATAACTTATAATGATCAACTTCTTTTTGCTGAGTGGATTGAATTCTATCCTTAAAACATGACACCATATAAACAACAGGGGGCGGGGTATGGTCGGTGACTCGGCCATAAAGTTCTACAACTTGGCTATGGGAGAGCCAGAATTTAAACTCTCAGCCTTCTTTATGTTCTTTTACTGTGACTTCTCCAATCAGGAAATATTTCTTAACTGTAAATGTCACCCATCTTGTTCAAATCTTGAAAGTCAGGGTTCAGCACACAAATTATGCTCTTAGGAGATTCTATTTCTGTACGAGTCACTTATTTAACTGACAACTTAGATGACCTAGGGAACCTTATTCAGTTTCAGATATGGTTTCATAAAGCCTCATCCTTGAGTATAGTCTCATGACTGGCTGAACTGTTGTATTCTTGGCTGGTCGTTTGTTGCTTGTGCTTTTCTCATTTTCTAAACCTTGATGCCTTTTCACACATGGCCTCTACGCATACTTCCTGTCTGAGCTCTCCCTGTATTGGGACAGCAGGTCATGTTCCCCCAGGAGTTAAGTCATAGATGATGGATTTCTTCTGCAGGAGAATCTGAGCCCAGTGCCTTGCTCTCAGAGCTAAGTGTTTTCATGGTTCACAAGACCATTTCTCATTATCCCATCTTCACTGTCCTCCGGGCTCTCCTACAATGCATATATCTTCCCTTGAGTTAAGAACCATCTCTAATTTATTCAACAAACCTGGTGCTCCGTGTATTACCTGGCCTGGACTTGAATGTATTCTCTAGAAAGAGTTGGTCCTTTAAAAGTGCACATTTGCTTCTCTAGTCCTTCTCATCCACAGCAACTGATTCGAAAGCTGAAAAAGCTTGATAGCTGCTTGCAATGAGGCTGTAAGCTTCTGAATTTGCAAGAATAGATTCGTTCTGTGAGAGATGGCAGTGGAGTTTTGTACAGTGGGAAGAACTTGCTTCCTAATTTATATAGGAAATTTGGAAAGGTTACTTAAAAGTAGCAGAGTATGGCCTAGTAGTAGAGCACTTGTCCAGTATTCACAAAGCCCTGGGTTCGATCCTTTGGTACCATCTACAGAGAAAAAAATGGAAGTGGGGCTGTGGTCCAAGTGGTGGAGTGTCAGCCTTGAGCAAACTCAAGGACAGTGCCCAGGCCCTGAGTTCAAGCCCCAGGACTGGCAAAAAAAAGTAGCTAGCAGACCTGAATGAGAGGGAGAATAGAAAAGCAGAGCAGTGGCTGGAAGAGAGCAGGCAGGTGAAATTCTAAGGCTGAAGCTTATGCTCGCTGTCCACCCAAAAGGCAGACTGCTGGGAATTTCATTTGAAACAATAAAGAAATCTCCCTGGCTTCAAAGTGATTCAGTCACATTGACGTGCGGGGAAGGCCTTGTCTGAAACTTTAGACATCACCTGCAGCAGGCAGAACCTTCCAGCATGACTACAGGGGCTGCCGTACTGGACATACTCAGTGTTAATGGGGCTGTCTAGGTAATGAAATCAATTTCCTGCTCAGGGTACACTGTAAGCCATTGTTGACAGTTGAGAAAAGGCTGTCAATGGACTCACAGTAAGGAGCTGTGTGGCATTCAATGTAGGGTGTTGGAAGCTAAGTTCTGTGACTTTCTATTTCAATGAATGACATAGATGATATCAAGTTTCTTTAACTTATGGCTGAACTTATCACATATAGCAACATACCTTGCTTCATCCTTTATTCTCCAAAGAAGAAGTATCAGAACCAAGGTGCATCTAATATTGTATGCCTCTACCTTTACATATATATGTATACATACACAGACATGTACACACATATAACCTATATGTGTATATATACAAGTACGTGCATGTATTTTTTCTTTTTCTTCCCACTACCTAAATTTGAACTCAAGACCTTGAACTTGCTAAGATTTCTTTCTCAGCATGGAGACATGCCTCCTTCTTGGCTTTTTTGCTGGTTATTCTGGAAATGGAACCTCATGGAATTTCCTGCCCAGCCTGGCTTTAAACCATGTTTCTCTGGATGTCAGCCTCTGGAATAGCTAGGATAGTAAATGTAAGCCACTAGCAACTGGCCATATTTTCTTCTAAAATAAGGGTAGCTCATTTGGTCACACATACTAATTTCTCAGTGTGTTCCTAAAGAGTTTGTGGTGATTTTAGCTACATTCATGATTTCCTCTCAAATATATTTCTTTCGTTTGTTTGTTCTTTGATTGGCTCTGTGCCAAGCTGTGAGAGCTACAGCAAGTTATCAAATGTGGCCCTATTGGCTTCACCCAGTGTGAGGAAGGATGTCTGAATAAACAGTCCAGGACAAAATGAAATACCAGAACAGGTGGAAAACATTGTGAATAATATCATCTGGTGCCTCTAAAACCAAACTACAGTGCCAGTTCTGGGCTTTTGGTGCCCAGAATTGGGTCTCGATTTGGGTCTGTGTACAGAAAACCAATGTGAGATGCTACAGAAATGTCAACCATACCACTCAGGATTCCAAGACTCTTTCCAGCCATTATTCCTACAGCATTATCAAAGTCGATTTCTCAAAGGAGATGTGTCTATTATAAAGGGCCTCCTCTGAGCACCATATCCTGTTGGTGTTGCAAAAGCGTTGAATATTCTGCCACTATGCTTTCCACTTATTTTAATATTAATAGATGAAATAACATCGATCAAACAATGAAAAGACACAACAACACTGTCATCAAGAGTTACTGTGCTTAGATTTGGCTCCCATTTATTGAGAGCATAGAGAAAGGCTGGGGATTTATTGCTTCTTTTACATTTCTTTTTAAATATAGCATCCAACATTACAGAAGGTGATGAGAGGCGGGTCTTCTGTTACAATCCTGTGGAAAAAGAACCTGAATGTCTAGCTTAATGCCACTGTGAATCCTAATGCATATTTATTCTGATGAAAATATCTGTACACAATTATTACAATGAAAACAGTTTGTGAAACAGCCCCCTTAGTCATAACAAAATTATTAGTGCCAAGATAATTCTACTATTTTTCTACATTTGCTTCTTGGTTGGCATTTCGTGTAACTTGTGATGTGTATAAATGATAAAACAACAACTAATAAAAGAGAAAAAGACCCTTTCACTTTTCTTTTGCCAGCATGTTGTGTCTATTAAATTCACAGCAGCTACTCTTTAGGGTACCCAGGGCTTGTGTTAGCCAGCAGGGCACTGCTCTGAAAAAAATACTTGAAATAAACCATTTACAAAAAGGAAAAGTTCATTTTTGTTTGTAGTTCCAGAGCCCTCTGTCTGTGGGGCTTGACCCTGTTACCCTCGATGTGTGACTAAACACACTCTCGTGCTGGAATAGAGGACAGAGCAAGATCAAAGATGTCCACCCATTGGGTCTAGGGAATATGAGGGGCGGGGAAGAGAGAGAGAGAGAGAGAGAGAGAGAGAGAGAGAGAGAGAGAGAGAGAGAGAGAGAGAGAGAGAGAGAGAGAGAGAGAGAGCGCCCCAATATTCCCTTCCAGGAAATGATCCAATAACTTACTCCCATGAGACCCCTTTGTACAATGACTTAAACATAATAAAATAAATTAATATGAAGATAGAAAAAAGTGACAACAGGAAGACAAAAAACTATTCGTTCTGGCTGAAGAGTAGAACAACTTTTCCTGACTTTACCACAGCTCTCCTCAAAGCCCTTTTAGTGGGAGATTAGTTGAACTTACTCATTCACATTACGTCCTGGGTTTGTAGGTTGACGATGAATGTTTGCATTTTGACTTTGGAACATCTTTAATCCTTTTATAATTTATTTTCCAATAAGTAAAATAGAATGGATTTGGGGCTATGTTTTCTTTTTCATGTCCTTCCCGTCTCATTTTCATTCCAAACTCTTCCACAGTACCCAAGAGTGATAATTAGAGATGAGTCTGAGAAATTGAAAAGAGATGTTAGGCTCTGATCTTTATAAAAGGGAAAAAGAAATCAACACTCATTTATTAAAAAGCATTCACTTTGCTGACTTATCTTTTAAAGACATTAATGCAATATATCATCCCTTAAAAATTCCTTAATAGTTCCCATTGCCCTTTTTTAATGGAGGGGCTGCCAGACCAGAGTGTGGACTCTAAGTTCCTTGCTCTTGCTCAGCTTGCCTCAGCTGGCATTCTAACACTTGAGTCATGTGTACAACACAGGTTTTGCTGGCTATTTTGGACATGGAGCCTTCAACTGCAATCTTATGGACCTCTAGATCCTCAGAAGCTAGGGTTAAAGGCATGAAGCATTGGTGCCCATGCCTGTGTGTATTTTTATAGCAAAACCATTCTCACATTAACTCATTCATTTGTTCATTCATGACTGAATCTGCCCACTTATGCATGTGTAGCTTTGTGATCTGACCTTCTCCCAAAGGCCCTATCTGTTATCACACACATTGGTGGTTAAATTTTAATTTATGTTTTGGTGGGACACTGAGAACCCAGCTGGTCTACTATGATTTCGATGTGTCGTATGTGTTGTATCTGTAGTATGTGTTGGGTTTTACTCTTCATTATGAGGTACTAAATAAGGCCTGATACTCAGAGACTGGCATAGAGGCTCAAGTGGTAGAGCATCTGTTCGGCAAGTGCAAGGTCCTGAGTTCAAACCCCAATAATGCCAATAAAAAGGCATAGAAGGTTAATCTAACTATGCTGTTTCGAGGCTGAGGCATTGGAGGGTGATTAGAATTAGATAAGCTCATAATGGAGAGCCCCTCTGGTTCCATTCTTGTGGCCTTTAAGAAGACAGAGAGCCAGGCACTGGTGGCTCATGCCTGTACTTCTAGCTACTTAGGAGGTTCAGAGCTATCCCAGGTAAGAAAGTCCAGAAAGGTCTTATTTCAATTAATCATCAATGAATCTGGAGTTGTGGCTCAGATGATGAAATCTAGCCTTCATTAAAACAACAACACAGCAACAACAACAAAAACCAGAGGGACAGTGCCCAGGCCCTGAGTTCAAGACCTAGGACGGACACATGCATGCACATAGAAGCACACACACACAGAAAAGAACAAGAGAAAATGAAGAGAGAGTCCTGATGAGACACAGACATCTGCATGGCTGTGGGGTACTTGTTTGTTTGCTTGTTTGTTTACCACAAGATGTCTGCACTGCTAGGAATCTGGCAGTGGCCAAGCAAACCAAAGCAGCCCCTTGGCCTTGGGTCTCTAGAGCTGCGGATCAAAATAAACTTCTTAATAAGTAAAATTAGCCAGGCTGGAATGTTTTGTTACAAAACAGCCTACTCAAGACTTTTCCTTTTGACCAAACACTGACTGAGAAATAAGCTGTTCCAACAGGGAGCTACTCTTACAAAACAGGGCTTTGAAAACCGTCAGACCAGCTCCATGGTTGTGGATGGACATGTGTGTATCTGGATTATACGCTCATAGGAAAGATCAGAGTGAGGACTTCCAATGTACCATGTGCAACTAAAAAGGGAACAAAGCAATAAAGTTCCTAACATCTATGTTACTAAAGCAGCAAGCAATTATAAAGAGTAAAAAGTAAGCAGGGGAATGTCTGTGTATGTGTGTGAGTGTGTGTGCTTGTGGGCAAACAGTGACCAATACATGGCTTATCTGTTGACCTAATTAGGGCTAATTGCTGAGGTAGTCAGGTTAAGATTAAAAAATGAAAACCCAGCTTGAGCTGTCATAAAAAGATGCTACTCTTTGGAGAAAGTAGATTGAAGGATTAGTTCATCATTCAGTTCCATAAAAGAAATCTCAGTGTTCAAGAAGGAATGTACCCACTACTTGAGGAATGTAACTATAATCCCTCCATCCATCACCCAGACAATAAAATACAATGAAAAAATATCTGAATGAACAAACTGCCCCCATCCCAGGAAGAGTGTTTAAAATGTGTCCTCTGAAATAAAAGACTTTTACTAACACAGTGTGAGGTACAGGAAGAAAGTGGGGGAGGAAAGGGAGTCTGTAAGCTAGGGTCCATGGTCAGAAAGAGGCCGCACCCACGGTGGGGGGGGGACACCCAGGCGTGGGCCTGGCCCGGGGAAGCCAGCCATGCAGAGCTCCCGTGCGCCCTGCGCCCTGCGCCCTCCCACTCACTTCCCAGGCCCACAATTGGCACAGCCCGGGGTACTAGCAGAGCCCATGCCGCCGGGCTCCCGGGGCACTGTGGCCATCCAGGCTGTGGCTCTAGGACGTGTAGACAGGGCCTGGGCACATGGGATGTCACCCACTGCGGCCAGGCGCCTCTTCCCCTTCCTGTGTGCATGGCTCCCTCCTCCGAAGCCTGTTCGTCTTGCGGGGAGGCCATCCTGGTGTCCTGCCATCCTGGCCGCCTGGTGCCCCGAGGCCAGCTGGCCCTCACCGGGCCATGGACGCCATGCCCGATCCCGTGGCCACTGGGGAGACTTGGCAGCTGCCATCCAGTCCCCAAACTAATTCTGCGTCGACCCAACAGGCTGCTGACCGGGGTAGGCGGTCATAGACGTCTGGAAGCCGCAGAAGAGGGGCCGAGGCCCTGTGGAGCCAGGCAGGGCTGTTGGTCTGGACGGAAGAAGGCGCACGTTGGTGAGGACCTCGGTCCATGGCTGCCGGGAACCCAGAGGCTGCATGCCACCCGAGGCTCACGGCTTCTTGCCACTCATCCTTCAAGGTCATGCGACACCCCCACCCCCACACAGCTATGATAGGAGCGTCTTATGCCGGTGCTGGTGGGATTGGAGGAGGGATGGCGTCTGCCAATTTGTGTAGTGGGCAGAGGTGAAGGCAGCCCGGGAGCCTGTGCAGTCCACACCTCCAGATTCAGTACGGTCCCCCACCAGGCTCCCTCATCCTGTGGTTCCCCCTGCAAAGGAGCTCTGGCTGTAATGAGATTTGGTTGCACCTTCGGTTAGCAGTCTTGAAAATGCACACACAATACGCTGTCATCTTGAAGCCATCAACCCAGGGAGATGCTGTTTGCATCCATTTTGGATAAGGAGATGCTTTTATTTCTACTTCAGACACATTAAGAAGTAATAACACCTTAACCTCTTGCACGAGTGCATTCCTGTCTCCAAAGTTGACACTAAAAAGAAACAAAAAGAAAAAGAAGAAAGAGGAAAGAGAAAAATCCTTCCCATCACGCAGGAACCGGTCATAGGCTTTAAGAAGGGTTGATTTGTCCTGTGTGCAGACAGAGGAGCTGGGAGATGCTCTGAGCTCTTTGTCAGAGCATTCCAGTGGAAATGATGTAAATTCTGTCACAGATTTTGCTCCTGATTCAAGATCTGTGTCTTCAGAGATGGAGCTGACGGAGGCAGGGGAGAAGACAGATGTGGGAAGGATCAAACCGCTGGCCCCTCACCACTGTGCTAGGCAAGAATGAAAGAAGAAAGGAGAGGGTTAGCTGAGATGTCACACACATTAAATAGTCGTTCGGCAGAACTATAAATATTTTGCTAGCACCGTGTTTAGTAGAAGGTGGTTTTTTTTTTGCCAGCATTCATTTTGCTTTGTTGGTGTGTTCTTGTCTGCTTACTCCACGTTGGCTATTCTAGAAAACCGGTCTTCTTTCGTCAGACAGAGCATCACAGATGAGTGGACACTGGGCTTTGTTCTAAGACGGGAAGCCAAAAGCTCCCATGCAGTCTACCCTAAGGCACTCTCTGACCCCTGGTGATTATTCTGTGATGTGTACTGATGACTGATAGGTCTTTCTGTCATCAGAAATAACTGATTTTCTACAAACTCAAATGTAAGTTTCCAAAAAGCCAACATCTTGTTTGCTTTGTCATTCTCCAGCTGTTTATAAAATCATAGTGTGTACAAAACAACCACTTACAGAATCTTCTATTTGTGTCTCACAGAGTGAAATCAAACTTCTTAGTTCTTAGAAAGTACTCTGGAAAAACAAAAACAGAACAAAAAGCCACCTCCTCCATTCTCTTATTGGGCATGCCTAACTCTGAACAAGGAAAATCCCAGCGTTACCTGTGTGGCTCTGCAACTGAACATCTACCCACCAGAGGGCAGAGTCTACTGCTTTTTGAAGAATTATTTGTACGTTGAAGTGTCTAGCACAATCTCCCCCAAAGTGCATTGGCAGATTTTTGGACCGTGTTGTGTAATCCATAAAGGCATAAGGGGGCCCCCTCCCCTAACATCCTAGAGTAAACTGACCCACTGCCAACAAAACTACTCCGGACAGAAAACTGACAGCTACCATCATATTTGGTCATGTTGGTAAAAGATGCTATTACACAATAAAACATTGGAAGACATAACATGTGTGCACCTTTTGCTTTAATAGGAAATCAATCACTCCTGGTCTCTGTGAAATAAATGTTGAACATGTGCTTACATACAGTCAGTTTTCAGGGCATCCAATGCCTGGGTGCTTTGGGGGCACCTCCTCTATCCAGCAGGCAATCTCCTGTGAATCTCCACAAAGGAACCTGGAACATGTGGAGTTGTGAGGCTGACGAGGCCTGGCTGAGTGGTGAGATCTGTTTATATAGGTGGAACCTATAGAATCACCTGACAGAAATTTCCAAAATATAAATTCTGGTCTTTTTGAGAATCTATCCTGAATGTGAGGCTTTATCTCCTTCATTAAGCTTCTAGGTCCAATTATAACATACTTTTGCCTAACTTAGTAATTAGCAAACCTGATAGTATACTAAATCATTGAGATAGTATAAGAGGAAAACTACCCTGATGGCTCTTGTTCACCTCAACCCAATTCTATCAGGCATTTTCACATAGAAAATATTTTTTTGGGGGGCCGGGAATTTGGCCTAGTGGTAGAGTGCTTGCCTAACATGCACGAAGACCCGGGTTCGATTCCTCGGTACCACATGCATAGAAAAAAGCTGGAAGTGGTGCTGAGGCTCAAGTGGTAGAGCTCTAGCCTTGAGAAAGTCCAAGGACAGTGCTCAGCCCCTGAGCTCAAGCCAAGGACTGGCCAAAAAAAAAAAAAGAAAATATTTTTTTGCCTTCATATAACTGGGTACTGGGCAGTGGAGTCTTTTCACTAAAACAGCACGCCCACATTCTCACACCACATCTCAACATACATGGGGGTAATCCCTTGATTCATTTCATTCATCCATCCATTTGTTACCCATTCATCCATTTATCAGTCCATTCTTTATTCATTTAATAATTCATTCATCCATTGATCCATTCATCCATCAATCCACACATCCATTCATTCATTTTCTCTGGGATGGATTTCTTTACTAAAGAAAATGTCATAATAGGTGCCTCTGACAAGTACTGGTAATGTTAATAAAGTCTGAGTTCTAATGTGAAGGAACTTGAATTCCGATAGAGAGGAGGGATATGGGGGTAAATAAACTCCAGAACAGTGCACAGAATTAAAGTAGAAGGATGGGAAGGAGAAAAGACCTCACATGGAGGGCTGCACATCCCACAGAGACAAAGATCCAGTACTGACTGATGGACAACAAGGGTTTATAAGACTCCCGGGAGAGAAGGACACATTCCCAGAAGAAGAAATGACCCGAGAAACACTGAATTTAGTATCAATTCAACAGTGTTCTCAGCATGCAGAGATTCAGCAATGAACTAGCCTGAAAAGCTTTCTCACCCTCATGAACTTTATATTTCATCATGTTTTGGATACTGTAGATAGAAGAAGATGACCAAAAAGCAAAACCAAAAGGTCAGGATATTCAATGGGAAACATTAAAGCAGACTGTGAAATATCAAAAGCCCAAGCGTGGAGGTGTTTGAGTGACGACTGGGGGGCGCTGGTCTCATTTGCTGGAACTGCTGTCATCAGCTTGGCCGAATAGTTGGACTGAGGTAGATAGTCATTTATTGCAGAAGTTGGCCTGTGCCCCGCAGGGGACGTAGCGCACCCCTGGTCTTTACCCACAAACACGAGTATCCACTTTCTCTCCACTTGTGATCATAAAAAACATCTCCGGATATTACCAAATGTCCCTAGGGGACAAAACTATCCCCAAAGAGAAATACAACTGTGCAGCGGGGAAGAGACAGAATTGATGAGCTGAAGGAACATAATCATGAAATCATCTGTACAACCTCTATGGCATTCATTTCCCCCAAATAAAGGTGATATTCATATAGCCCATTGAAAAAAGGTGAGGTTCATTTGGTATTTTCTCAGTTCCAGTAGCAAAAGGGGAGGCTAGTGTTTTTAGATTCAATATTCCCTTCTCTTTTGGAAAACTTATCTGCTGATCTTTTTCTGTTTTATTTGGGGGCATCCAGAGCATAGATTTCATCTTCTGTTCTAAGTCAGGATAAAAGATGCAAATTCTGGGCTTCCTGTTAGACAGCCTTGCTCCTCATTCCTTGCATTTTGGATGGAATTTTACAGGTGAAGCAGGAGAGGCAGGGGAAAATAAAAGTAAAAAAAAAAGTAGAAGCACCTTGCACACATATTCATAGGAGAAGCAGAGAAAATGAAAAAAAAAGTACAAGTGCCTTGCACACACATGCATGGGACATTGAAATTCAAACTTCCATCAAGACCCTTTCAAAGGAGCACAAAGCCGAAGCAATCTCGCGATCTCGTATCATGGTGGCTTTGTCTCCACAAAAGGGAAATAAATAATGTTAGTCAGAAAGGCTGAAAGGTAAAATATAAAGTGGCACAAAATTATCCCTCGCTTTTCAGGTTACCTTAATAATGTGATTTGTGAGGGATGAGACGGTTCCATTCCCGCCCCTCCCCCTCCTCCCATCTTTTTGATATCTGCCAAAGTCAATCAGCTTAATTGTTCTGCATCAGTGAGTTTTCCTGGGAGCCTTCTGTGTGTTCCTCTTAACTCAGATGGCTCTACTTGGAAACCAGATGACTCCAGTGCATCCGAGCCTGTTACTACCACCAAAACTTCAGTGAAATCTGGGTCCAGGGAATTAGAGAGGTGTATCAGGGCAGAGCTGGAAAAGACAGTGACTTATCTTTGCCTTCTGTCCTCCTCTGCAGATGGTCAGGCCTCTAACATCCCTACAGCCAGAGAAGGAAGTCCAAGGTGTTCCCTGCCTCCCTGTCTCACACATCAGAGCTCCTTTTCCCAAATTATCATGCTCTCATCTCCAGATGAACTTGTGCTCGAGGACATCATCTCCTCAGAGTGGACTCCTGAGCAATTTAACCCCAGGCTCTAGGACATTCTGGAAAGAGAGGCAACTGGGTGTGGTTTTAAAGATTAAGGCTAATCGATTCTAGTCCATTAAGGTTCAGAGCCCCTCTTCTGTGTAGGTCCTGTCATAGACCCTGGCATTGGCACCGTGAGGAATAAGTAGACTGATGTAGGTTTCCCTCTGTGAAAACCTACTACACATGTGTGAGAAAAATGCACAGAACTCTTGGAATAGAGAGCCACAATGGCCTGTGCTTGTGTCCCTGGTGACATTTATACCAGGATTTCTTATCCTAAGCACTGCTCAAAAATTGAGCTAGATAATAACTCTGTTGCTGAGGACATGATAGGTTATGTAGAAGTGTCACTGGCCTCTATCCAGAAATGACTCACCCAGCTGTGACAGTGAAGAAAGGCTCCAGTTAATGCAGTGTCTGCCTGGGGCTGGAGATGAGAGGGAACAGAAGAAATCACGGGTCTCAGATGGAGTTAATTCTCATGAGATAAAACTGTATATTTGGATTTGATCTAGAAAGCAGTGTTTCATTATTACAGCCCCCGTCCCTCCCCCCCGGAATGCTGGAAGCAGAGAGCTGTCGGGGGAAGGGAGGGGTGTGTGTGTGGAGTACAGCGTAGAATGCAGGGGCAGGAAGCTTCTTTCAAAAGAAGCCCAGGAGTTTAGCGTGGCTGGGAAGAAATCTTTGAGTTTAAGGCTAGAAATGGAAAGTCAATAACTACATTTAATTTAGTTTTTTTTTTAATTTTGATTTTTCTCAAACATTCGAATCAAGATGCGTGGAGGTTCTACGGCCACGGATTCTCATGTCTTCAGTAGCACTTGGTCCAGGAAGGAAGTGATTGCATTTGACTAGAGGAGTCGTGAGGGAGAGTCAGAGACACCAACAGGCAAATAGGAAAAGGCAGTGTCCCCTGAGCAGACAGATCCCCTCCTTCTTCCCCAGGGCCCCGCATGGCAGCAAGGCACTTTCTGAAGACCCTGGACGAGGCTTCAGCCATTGGAAGCTCCATCCACCGGTGGGTAATGGTCCAACCAGATGCCAGGACAGCTGATACGAGACGAGACTCACAAAGACAGACACAGAAGGCAGACCCCACAGATGAGCTACCGATTTCTGTGTCTGCTTCTCACTTTCTTGCCCCTCCATGCCCAGGATGCAGGTGAACAGAACCTCAGAGGGCGTCAGGCGGCCTCTCAGTTCAGAGTCCCAGCTGGGGGCTATGCTAACCGGCCGGTAGTCAAGAGGCTATTCGCGTCTTCCTTGCCTGCCTTACTCTCACTTCCAAATAAACTTGTACGCGGCACTCACTTTTCCTACCTCGGAATTCTTTCTTGGTTGGAGAAAAATAATGTCAGTTTCCTAGATGGGATCAGCCAGAATACAGTAAGAAGTGATGGGGCCAAAGAAGAGCAAAATGACCTGTGCTATCACATCACAGGTCATTTTGTTCTTCTGTGGTATGGGTTTACCCGTGGGTTGGGGAAAGTCGCTTTGTGGGCCATCACAGAGCCCTGATGTCCACTTCAGAATCCTCTATATCTTCAGAACAGATACTTGGAGACGGGAAAGGTGGTGGGGGAAACAGAGGAGTCCTCTTTCCAGTGGCTTCTTTTTCCAAACGTCTCCATAGGCTGTGTAAGCTCCAACTCTCTAATGAGGTGCAGATGGAAAACGGCTGAAGACTGGTAGTGAAAGCAGGCGGAGGCACCCGAGGCACTGTGAGGAAATCCTCCTAATTGCAGTTGTTAGTTATTATCAACACGGTCTTCATACTTCGGGGCTAACTGCCAGGATGTGGTTTTCACTTTTCTCTACACTCTTGGTCTTTCCTCAAGCAGTCACGAAATGACTGGAGGACCCAGGACAAGCTTGTTTATGTGTAGAATTCTACTGTCAGCCTTTAAGACGCACTTGCACGTGTGTCTTGGCAGTGGATCAATATGTCCTTGGCACTTGGTTAACCCATATCCTCTTGGGTTTTGTTAACGGTATTAATACAATAAGAGCTATGAACACTGAGGTCTTACCTCATGCTAGATACTGTCCTAAGAGCATGCATTAGGTGATATTTAAGATATTGGTGTTAATGACGTACATTAGGTTAAAGACCATGCAATGTGTGTATGCATATGTATTTTAATTTAATTCACTAAATGGTTGTATGATGCAATTCTTATTGTCAAACTCCATCTGTAGATGAATCACAGGCAAGAAGGTATTCACTGACTCACCTTGACTCGTACCTATGGAGAGAAAACTTTAACAGTATGTTTTGTCTAATATTTTTAACCTCAAATCCAACTCTTGCATTTTAATTGAGGATGGTGGAATATGCTGAAGCAGGATATGCAATGTATAACAAATGTACTTGTGTGTGTAAGTATGTATCTTTTTATCATCTATCTATCTATCTATCTATCTATCTATCTATCTATCTGTCTGTCTGTCTGTCTGTCTGTCTGTCTGTCTGTCTATCTATCTATCTATGTATTTATCTATCTGTTTATCTATAAAACATATAGATGCACTCAAGAACTTGTCTTTGTAGGCAGGCACCAAGTCCAAATCCCTAAGCCACACTTCAGTTTTGTTTTATTACTGGTTATTTTGGAGATGGATCCCAGCTAATTATTCTGGTCCCACTGTTCTTTAGCAGTGATCCTCTAGGTCTTAGCCTCCTGAATGGTTCATTTATAGCTGTGAGCCAACCTCTTTTATTATTACCATGGTTTTAATAGGTAAGCTTAAATAGAAGAACATCCTGAAACTTAGGTACACTGGTGCAATAAGAGGAGCTTATGCCAGGTGGAGTGAGGAAAACACAGAAAAACCAGTGCAATATGAACTTCCTCATATGTGAATTATACAAATGAAAGATTACAAACCTTCTTTTTTCCTTTAGTTCAACTCCTACTTCTTTTCTTCCTCTCTTGTGTCTCAAATCCATGTGCTTCTCGAGCTCTAACCCACGCACCCACTGTGACCATCAACATCAGCAGAGACGGAATAGAACCCTTGCCAGGCATCCTTTCCAGACACCTCTACTCAAGGTAAATAGCATCATGATGGAAAGTATTTCCTGAGAGGAAAGGAACCCTCCCACTCTTAAATAAGGCCATTTAAGAAAAGACAAAGCAAAAGAAAATATATGATAGGTAAATCCAGGTTGATAAATAAAGTAGTACATTGATTTCTGGGTAAGGTATCCACCCTTATACTGACAATTTTCTGCAACAATACTTGTATAGGAATGTACAGATTTGTAGAAATGCTACCAGACAATTCTATGTATCAATTCAGATTAATCCACTTAATTTTGGCGACTTTTGAGGATGTGTACTAAAGTCCTGCCACATATAATTTTCTATGCGCAAACTGTGTAATGACTAAAAATAAACTCCTGCTCATTTTGGTTGGGAAGACATCATCACAATCAGATAGTGGATAAACAAAAAAATAAGAAATTAGGCAAGATTATGGTGATTTCCGGAAGAAAAGATAAAGTGGGGAAAGAGGGCAGAGAATAAGTCCAGGTACACTTCTTGACAGAGTAGAAGGAAAGCTGTGTATGAAAACAAATGCAGGAAAGGAATAGGACAAGGATAGAGAGGGGACATGAGGAGCACGTAAGAATTGCAGTACGTGCACACACTCGCCGTGCCTGGGAGCCCTTGGCACGTTTGAAAAAGGGAAGGGAGGGAACGGGTGGACATGCGGAAAGGCATTCAGTGGGAAAATAAACTAGGGATGCTCAGTGATCTTTGATGCCCATTGTAAGGATTGTGTAATTGATTGCCAGCCCTGGAGGAAGGCACGCAGGATTTCAGCAGGGAAATGAAGGGACTGAATGGATTTACCTTTTGGTGGGATTCATGCTGAGCCTCTGGTAAAGGCCACAGAGAACCGAATCAAGACTGAAAGCTGGATGACTGTGCAGAAGTCATTTTGGTGCACACCAGAATGATGGTAATTCGAAATAGTAGACTTGAAGACAGTAGAAGGAAGTGGGCAATTATAGTAAATGTATAAAATGATAGGATTTGGCGACTGACCTTAAAGAGAAGCGAGTGAAAAATAAAATAAATATTTTGGTCTGAGTAGCTGAGAAACGGTTTTGTAAAGGGAAGACCAAGGACCAGAAAAAAGTCAAAAGGTGTGATTTTTGTTTCATGTTATACTTAACGTGTTACTGTACTATTCGGTAGAGATATCCATTTAAAAACAAATTCATGAATGTAGGAAACTATCACATATACAAATGCAAATGTAGCTTATTTAGAACTCTATTCAGAAAACCAACTTTATTATTATTTAGCCCAGAGCTTTCTTCATCAATTTCACTGAAAAATTTTGATTTTTTTAGAGTATGTACATAAAAATGTGAATGTGTCTATATTTCTGTATGTATATATATATATATGTTCACATGCATATATCTAGAAACTAATGCCCTATAGTGATAGAAAGAAGACATAGTTAGAATACTAAGAATTATTTATTTAGTTATTCTTTGCCAGTCCTGAGGCTTGAACTCTGGGTCGGGTGCTGTTCCTGAGCCATGCTCAGGCTAGAATTCTACCACTTGAACCACAGCATCATTTCCAGCTTTCTCTAAGTAGTTTACTGACGATTAGAGTCTCATGGGCTTTTCTGCCTGGGCTGGCTTTAAACTGCTATCCTGGGATCTCAGCCTCTGGAGTAGAATAGCTAGAATTACAGGGTGGCTCCCAGTTTGATTTTTTTTTTAAAGAAGGAAACAATTTTCCTTTTGCATGCTCAGAGATGGTTTTGTAGAGCCAATACTTATTCAATATTTCTCCTGATTCTATTCATTGTGTTAAAATTGGCGCATAATAATTTGCAGAGGAAAATACACCCGAATACAATAGGGACTCGGTGGCATTCAGGATTTTTGCTGTCATCTTATAAATATGTCACAACTCCCAGGGGCTGAAGCAATTTTTCTGAGAGTAGGAGTGGGGTAGCCGCCTGCACTTGACAGGTTGTTTTCCAATTCTCACACTGATGTAGATGCAAAGCAAATCTGTAAGGTGTACAGCAGGATTATTCACATTACGAGAAAAGGCCCAAGTGTTTTGTGTGCCAGCTACTAGTTTTGAAACATGTTTTTAATGCAACAGACGCCAGTGCCATAACATAGAAAGTAATGTATTAGCACGAGAATAAACAACATCTAGGCATAACTCAATTATACAGATTAAATATTGTTTTCTGTATTTTTATATTTCAAGTACACGTACACATGTGCATGCATGAGCCCAAATACTTTGTTATGGATAATTGTATACAATATTATAGTGGCTTTCATTGGGCAGACTTTATGTTGCTGTGACCAATACCTGTGGGGGAGGGGGAGTGTTGGGACAACTTCCCAGAGAAAGGATGCATTCTGGCTCCTGTTTCACTAGATACAAGCACAAGGCTGGCTGCGTGCATTGGTTCAGGCCTGAGGTGAGTCAAGGTCTCATGGTAGAAGGAAAGTGGACTGGGTAAAACCACATTCCTCATGACAGCCAGGAAGCAGCATGATGGAAGCAACCTGGGGCAAGATACCCAGTGAAGGCCAGAGTTAAATGACCCACTCTTCCAAATGTCTCTACCGCATCTTAATAGTGCTGTAAAGCCATGGTTCCATCAAAAGATCAATCCACTGATGAACTCAAAGCCTACAGGAGAGAATCACGCATATAAAGGCCTGGTCACCTCCCAGCCAAGCTTTGAACCCACAGATGTTTAGGGAAATGTTTCAGAGCCAAGTGTTAATGTAGGCATTAATATAATTGAAAAATAAGAAGATGGATGGAGGTTTACAGTTTAAAAGATCAAGTAAGATTAAATGTATTCATCTCTGTTTAAAGTATCTGGGATTGATGTCGTTCATATTCAAGCTCCTGTCAGAGGGGATTGTGTCATGCTTGAAATCCGTTCCACTCGAGCTGTGGCCTCGCCTCTCCTCTGAATGGCCGTTAGATGGCTCTCACTCTCTGTCCTGTTACTAACTGGTCACCTACTATTCCTAGGCCTTGTATTTTTTAATTTTGAAAGGATATTTTTATAAGTTCTGTGTGCTAACTGATTGCGCCCCTGGAGCTCCATGAAAGGATACTTTTAGTGCAAATTCGTTGTACAAGGGTTGATCCATTGTGACATTCCTTTACATGGAAACAATATAATCCACCAACTCACTCTATCCATTGGCCTCCTTTATACACTCTCTTCGTCCTAAAACAGCGTCAGTTGGTTTCATAACTTTAAGTTAATGAGTATTACTAGAGCCACCTACTTGATCTTTTTATATTTTGTTCTTGGATCCTCCTATTCATCCTACTGTTAATTTCAAATACAAGTCTTATACAAGTCTCTGTCTCTCTCTCAACACATACACATACACACACATACACACACACGCACACAGACACACAAAACACGTACATATGATTTTCTTTTATCACCTCTAGGACAAATTTTAGAATACATAATCTAATACTGAACACCCTGATTGCTCCTCATGTGGGCTTATTTACTCTCAATGCCTTTCTTTTACTAATACTTAATATTGTCCCATTCACCATTTCTCCGTTTTCTCTTGCTTGTAGTTTTTTTCTTTTTATTGTTCTACTAGCCTTCTTATCTGATACGTTTTCATCAAATAATTATAGCATACTTACATATAGGTAGGACTTGAGGTTTCTATACTGATATTTGTTTCTTTTTTCTTTGCCTCTATAGGCCAATAAAATTCCACCTTGATTTGTTTAGAGAATTTTTGGAAACATCACTTTGTATAGTCTTCTTAGTGTTCTTCTTAGTTACAACAGTATTCTTACTTCATCACAAGTTACTGACATGGTACAGTTTCAACATTTTGTATAGAAGCGACTTGAATTTCTCTAAGCATCATTTTATAAGATCTTATGCACTTAGCTATTCAGACCTCATGATCCTTTCCTAAAAATGTCCTGTGTTCTTACTGTGTGAATGCGTATACTGCTGTTCAATTAATCATGTCCAGGTGTAGTTATTTGTCTTTTACTACCCATTGAGCTTACTTGTAGATTTATATTACAATTAAGGGAAACAATGCAGACTTTAAAATAATGCTTATTGAAATGATCTCTAAGAAATGAAAGTAAGAGATATTTTATTATACTGTTTGTGGTTCTCTTTTTTCTTTCCATTTTTCTCTGGTTTATTTTCTTCTGTCACTGTTTTGGATCCCTGTACCTTTTGTCTTGTATATAAATTTATCTGACAGGGAGAGGAAAGGTAAGTACGGAAACAACAAGACAAAGGGTAAAACGATGCATCAGGTGTCCTCATTAGACACTATGTTGGAAATGAACTTTATGGCTTTGGGGGAGGAAAGTTGGGAGGGGAAAAGCCAGGAGAGCCTGAGGGGTGAGGTGCAGGTAATGTGGACCCCGATCTGTCTCACCTGACCTCTCTTCCCATCACGTCTACAATACAATCATTTTTATAAAAGCGATTTTCACAGCACACTAAACCACATCAGCTTTTAAAACAAAAGTGGTAAGACATCGCTCTAGGTCTGTTGAACACCACATCAACTGATGGTGAGAATCTTGTTGTTTTGTTTTTTTCAGGCATTCCAAACTATCTTCTCTTTTCCTTTTCTGTGTAGTGACTATCCATTCATGATTCTTTCACACGTCTATATGCTAGCAAAATCTTCTCTTAGTTTGTCTTTGTCTGGGAAGGCCTTTGTTTCCTGATTATTCTTGAGTGGTAGAATTCACAGCTGACAGAATTAGCACTTTAATATTAATTCTTTAATATTCACAGTGAATGTTACTTCCTTCTGATCCTTAGTTTTCTGAGAGAAATCTATTCTATAATTAAATTGGTCTTGCTTTGTGAATGAATCATTTCTCTCTGGTGGCTTTCAGCATTGTTTGTTTTTTGTTTTGGTTTAATTATGATATGTTTTGGCACGAATCTCTGTTTATCCTTTTGGTGTCTCAAAGTTTCAGACTCCGTAGGTTTGTGTCTTTTGTCAAGTATGAGATGTGTGAAGCTTTTGCTTACGAAACGTATCTTTTCAGTTCCAATCTCTCCCTCCTCCATATAACACTACCGTCACTCATGTGCTACATCCTTTCTGTTCATGACACAGGTCCTTCCACAGTGAAGATTTTCCAGTCTACCTTCTCCTGATTGTCCAAACCACACGGCAGCAGCACATCTCTCCTTGAGTTTACCAGTTCGACTCCACCATCTCTGTACAATTAGAAAGCCTTTCCCACGAATGTCGTTTCTATTATTCTATTCATCCTACCATTTTCTTGGTACTAAAGGTTTTCTGGATCTCTTTAGAGAGGATGTATTTTTCACTCATTCCAAGAGATTTTGTTACTGTGTGTTCAAATAGTCTTTTCTAGTATCTTTGTTACCATCCTTGCCAGATAATTCTAGTGTTAGATTCCTCACGGCACATGCTTCTGTTTAGGATCTTCGCTAATTCCAGTTTGCGTTTTCCTCCTTCTTGGTATAAAGGCTTGCTTAATTTCATCGTTGACCTCTTGGGATTATGAGACTCGGGGTTTTACAGTAGTCGTAAAGAAGACGTGTGGTGATCAATTCACAGGACCCTCCGCTGCCCCCTCACTCAGGCTTGCCGCTCCCAGATGGAGTGGGCAGAATGCATGCCATCGTTCACCTGCACTCTACAGATAACACCCTCAGAAGGACATAGGCCACGGGTGATTTCCACTGGCTAGTGCTTGTGCTCCTCCAGGGGTCACTTCCTGCTCTTGGTAGGTGGAGGCTATAAGCCAAGCTTCAGGCTCACTGACAGTAATAGAAGAGCCAGGCTGACACCTGCTCCCCCAGAGGCACTTGGCATGGATCTACAGTTTTTATTCCCAGTGACACTACTTTATATTGGTCTAAACTGGATGTCTGAATTAAGATAATGAATAAATGGTCCTTGCTGGTAGGGACTATATTTAGCAGCAGGTTTTGGTCAAATAATGGCCATGCGGTCTGGTTTTCAGACACTCTGATGGTTTATTTTGCTCTTTTTAAACTTCCCATGGTGAGATGTTGTTGGAGGGAAATTCTCAGGCTGATGAGAACTGAGAGGCCAGGCCCACCACATGCCTTGAGAGGATCTGTCTTTGCACTCCCCAGTGCCCTTGTGGGAAGGGACATTTCAGAACACTGCTGTTTCCTGCTGAACACTGTCATAGAGAGATCCCCTGAAGAGAACTGTGAGGCCTTGGGCATGGCACCAGGAGCCCTTCACTAGCTCCTCGTTAGTTCATCAGAGCAAGCATTCTACTAACTGTGGGCAGGTAGGGAGCAAGGGGTCTTCAAAGCCTCAGAGGCTTTCCTGGTCAGGCTGCTGCCTGAGGCCGGAGTGCTACTCTACCATCCCAGTCCTTCTGTGTGGAGGCCAGCGAGTTTCAAGAGTCCACAATCACTAACAAGGCTGAATCCACAAACTAGCACTGGTAAGAATTCCAAGCAGTTTTCTGATACCAAGGTGAAATGGCTGAGCCACTTCTGGAAAGTAGTTGGTATTTTCAAAAGTTGAATCAGAGTTCTGAAGACTCATTTCTTCAAGGGCTTGGTATGTGCTGAGTGGACATGAGCACATAGGGCCTTCCAAAATGTTATACAAGTATCTGTGGTGTCGTGGTCCACAATAATCAAACTTGGAAAGCCGAGTATCCATTGGCTGAAGTATGGACCAAACAGGTCTGTGTACTAGGACACTAGAAATAAAAAAAAGAACGAACTTCAAATCTTTGCTGCAGTTTGGACAAAACTTGGAAGCATCATCTTAAATAAATGAACTCCACACTGAGTTATTTCATTAGCAAAGCTATAAACAATGGGCCAGACTACAGTTGCCTACGGCTAGTATTGGTGCAAGGGAAGTTAAAAGAAACTGTTGCAATGTTTCTAGATTTTTTCTATTATTACTCATTTTGTTTGCTATAAAATTGTACTATTGGGATGTTTACCTATGGAACATACACACTAAAATATGTTTGGTTGTATACGCAAAGTTGAGGAGTGAATGGTTTGTGAAATATACTTAATGATGAATAAAAATGCCAGGGGCTGGTTCCTCATACTTGTCATTTCAGCTACTCAATAGGCTAAGTTCTGAGCATCATGGTTTGAAACCAGCCTGGTTTGAAACCAAACTATAAAACTCTTATCTCAAATTAACAACCAGAAAATGGGAAGTAGCTCTATCATTTTGAGTGGTGGAGCACTAGCTTTGAGCTAGAAAGCTCAGAGCCCAAGCCCTGAGTTGAAGCCCCACAACCCATCCAAACCCACCACCACCATCACCAACAAAAAAACAACAACAAAAACTCACTCCAGTTTGTTCAGTTCTTCTTTTTTACCTTGACTTATTTTACATTCAGTGTATATTTAATTCCGTATTATACTTAAACAGTTTCATTTCAAACTTTCTATTTAGAATACTTAGTCTCTATTGTGTCCTCCCTAGTTATTGTGTAGTGTCTTCAGTATATTTGATAATCTTTTTGGCTTTAATACATTCTTTTTTTCTGGCCACGAGTTTAGCCTAGTGGTAGAGTGCTTGCCTAGCATTCATGAAAACCAGGGTTCGATTCCTCTGTACTACATACATAGAAAAAAAGCTGGAAGTGGCGCTGAGGCTCAAGTGGTAGAGCTCTAGCCTTGAGAAAGTCCAAGGACAGTGCTCAGGCCCTGAGCTCAAGCCCAGGACTGGCAAAAAAAGACTCAGAGAAAAAGACATTCTTTTTTCTGACAATAATATAGATATTTTAGATTAGTGTTTATATGAAATCTAGTTCCCCCTATTTTAGCTGTTATTATCTTTTGATGAGTTTTTGAAATATCATAACTAAAGCATGCTTTTATAAGTCTATACAGCAACCATCTCTACCTCCACTTGGTTTGTTTGGCTATTATATATCATGTAAACTCTGATGTTAAGAGTTAAGGTATTTATTTTGTCATTTTTACTTCCTTTTAAAAGTGTTACTACAAAGCAGTTTTTATTAGCATATTCAAGTTATGCATAATAATGGATTTTATTTCCATAGACATATATAATTTACTTGGATCATATTCATCCATCTTTTCTTCTTCCTCTTTCCTGGTCCCCCTCAGCTCCCCAAAGTTTATCATTCTATTGGAGTGGGCCAGCTTTCACTATATGACCATTGTATTCTTGCAGGGATTAAATGAGTGAATACACATAATGCATTATAATGCAACAGAATAATTCCAAGTCAGGAATCGTGTTTTTCATTTTTAGGTCTTTGTACGTTGTAGAGAAGTAGTTTGCTGAGTTTTCTGGTATGAAAGACAGGAAAGGAAGCAGCCTAAGCATTCATCAATAAAAGAACAGATAGGGGCCGGGAGTTTGGCCTAGTGGTTAAAGTGCTTGCCTAGCATGCATGAAGACCCGGGTTCGATTCCTCGGTACCACATACATAGAAAAAAGCCTGAAGTGGTGCTGAGGCTCAAGTGGTAGAGCTCTGACCTTGAGAAAGTCCAAGGACAGTGCTCAGGCCCTGAGCTCAAGCCCAGGACTGGCAAAAAAAAAGAACAGATAAGGAAAACATTTGCACACACATAATGGAGTCTTACTAATGTGACCTGAAAATAACCAGTACTTACAAAGATAGCATTACATGTTTTCTTTCATTAGTGGAAGTTGTGGGGTGGGGGAAGCAAAAACAAAACAAAGCAAACGGAAAGCCTGGGATTGTGCAAGTAATGGGGAAACTTCTAGAGGGGTAAGAAGGAGAGGAAACCGGGGAGGTGGAAGGTGAAATAGAGGAGGTGAATATGATTCAGGTGGATTATACCCAGCTGCAGAAATGCCCATCCGAACCCCTTTGCCATGGACAGAAGTAAACAAATCCTAATATGGCCACAAGATGGCGGTGTGGGTCCACAATCCCCCCAAACAGCCTACCAGGAGCTGAGCACTCACCAAGCCAGCCCTGGCTTTCCTGGCTGGGACCCACCTCTGGCCTCCTGGAAGCCCTCTGCTAGCCGACTAGGGAAACTGATCCTGGGAATGTATACGGCTTAATCACTGCTAATACAATCATTTTTTAAAAATAAAGTGTTCTTTTCAGATGTTAGGGAAAAACATCCAGAAAGAGCTAGGAGAGAGTGAGAATATTTTTTTTTAATGTAGACATTGCATGCATTTATGTAATTTCATTTGATGGCTTAATTAATTAAAAAAATCCTCACAACCATTCCATCTGTAAAGCATGCACTCTTATCTTTATTTAATAATGAGCAAACCGACGATGGATGAAACCAAGCCTCTTACCAAACCTTATAGAGAAGCTCTCCTCACCGCCAGTGTTGCTCTGCCCCAAATCAAATCCTGTGTGGTGTTCTAATTCTACAAGACATGAACTGAATTTCAGGCATTTTCCCTTTCTTGAATTCCCAGGGTGGCCTTGAACAGACTGCCCACCTATACACGTTCATGGTGTGGCTTCCGAAAAAGAGCACTTTTCCTAGGGAGAGCAGATAGTAGAGTGACACCATGACAGACTCGTGCAGCAGAGTGGAGTCGTGCATCATGCTGGGATGGTGCAGCAGAGCAGAATCATGCATTGTGTTAGAATGACATTAGCCTCATGCGTCCTGGCGGGATGGAGCACCAGGGTGGAATTGGGCGTTGTGATGGTTATGACCCGTGGATGTGTCTGGAGGGTCACCAGACGCATTGCTTTGTTGTCATTATTTAGAAACCGGCACTGCATTCACTAATGCTCTCTCATGCCACGGAGAGAAGCGGGTCATGTCTTCACTGAGTCCAGGAGTTTGCTGGAGACTGCTAACTTCAGGAGGTGGCAGGAAGTGGTATTTGGGGGCTCAGGGTCACTATTTCTCTCCCAGAAAGCACTTTCCTTCCCAGAGTCTCAGTGTGTCGACTTCTGAGACGAGTTAGGCTGCTGGAAACATTTCTGTTTGCTAGGAACTACCAAGCTCTGATTTTGATTGGAAATAAGATAGAAAGACTTTTCTATACATCTCATGGCAAAGATTCGTCCCCAGGCTTCTGGGCTCTTCGCACGTGGCACAGCAGTGACTGCAGAGATGCGTTTGTTCCAGATCCATGGATCCGTGTACGTTCATGCGATCGAAGACATTCATAATACGCCACATAAATACGCTCAATGATTGCAGGATAGAAGGAATAATGCTACAGATGAAAACAAAACACTCACATACATGCACACACCCACATTGTACGTAAAGCTCTTGAAGTCAGAAATCTGATGTAGTCTCATACATCTAAATCATGATGGAAATGAGAATGTGATCTTTCTGGAGTCCCTAAAGAAAAAAATACACTGTTTTTCCTTTGTCCTCCTTCAAAAGGCCCCCTGCAGTCTTTGTTTCATGACCCTTTGCTTGCCTAAAACCCAATAACGTTGCATCTCTCTGACTATTATTCCTTCTCACTCTCCTCTGACTACATGCATAAAAGGTTTCAGCACTTAAGAATTTGTACACGTGCAGTGAGTCTACCTAGATCCTTTCAGGCAATCCCCATCTCAGCTTCCTGGACCTCAGTCCCACACCCAGATACCCTTCTCAGTACCTTGACAGATACTGTGTCAGCCAGTATATTCCCAGGTTACAGCATTTGACATGGACACCTTTAGACAACCATAATTCTACCCATTCCAGGGTGGTATTTATAGATTCATGAAAAATTCATGTGCTATATCCTATTGCTTGATTTGGAACCAAAGGAACAAATTTATCCCAACAGTATATAAAAATTCTTAACTCAGACAAATAGACTTACTAAAGCATAAGAGCAATGCCAATTTCCCTTTGTGCAGATGCACAGATCTTTGAAAAAAAAGTTCATTGTGTTGTTGCTCATAAACAGTGTTCTCAATCTATTAATGTCCACTTATTTTTATAAGGAGAAGAAAACAATACACATGACAAGAACCAGGGCCTTGGGGCATATTTCAAGAAACGTTACCAAAATGAACAGACATTTTCTCAGATGGCTTCTGATTTTCAAACAATGTATTTTTTTCTTTTTTCCTATTCCTCAGGCAAAGTATAAATAGACAACGGTAACAAAGGTCCTGGTCTATTTATGCACAAGGTTCTAACTGTTGATATTTGGGGCAGGTCCTAGGGTGTTACAGGTGGCCATACATTCAGGATGGAATGTGACTCGTGTGTGTGTGTGTGTGTGTGTGTGTGTGTGTGTGTGTGTGTGTGTGTAAGAGGGGGGGAGAGAAAGGCAGAGGGAGGTAGGAGAGAGAGAATTTGTTTTCATTACTTTTCTCTTCATACAATAAATAGTTGCTGGGGATCTACTTGAAACAGCAACTGTGCTGGGAGCTGAGGATATGAATAGCTATGTCTTCCATCATTAAGAAGTTACAGTATCTCCTGGAAGAAAGAGCGATGAGAAAATACACACCCGACAAGAGAAGGTCTGTCAGGTTGTTGTGAGAGGAAGTGCAGGGAACCATGGGGAGATGAAATTATCAGCAAGTCCAGAGTCAGAAGTGGAAGAGTAGATGGACTTCAGAATCCATCCCTAATCAACTGAGTAAATGACTGTACGCTATCATTATTTCCATTTTCATCCCCTTTCAGGTACCTCCTGTCTTCACTAGGGTTTCATACATAGTGCCTTTTCTTTTTCTTTCTTTTCTATGCTAGTCCTGGGGTTCGAACTCAGAGCCTGGATGCTATTCCCAAACCTCTTTGAGCTTAAAGCTAGTGAGCTACCACTTGAACCACAGCACCACTTCTGGCTTTTGCTGATTAGTTTATTGGAAATAAGAGTCTCACAGGCTTTTCTGCCCAGGCTGGCTTTGAACTGAAATCCTCAGACCCCAGCAGCTTGAGTAGCTAGGATTGTAGGTATGAGCCAACAGTGGCCAGCTACAAAGTTGTTTTTTTTTTTTTTTTGACAAAGACTGGTTGTCCCACGGCATGTGGGCTCTAGGGTGGCCTCTGCAGGCCCAACTCTCTCATGAGGAAAACCTGTTTTCAGGCCATGATGCAAGCTCTTGCGCAGGGTCTGCTTGCTGGGAACAGTGACCTCATTTCCTATGAGACACATGCGAGTCTTTCTGTCTTGTGAAGCTAATAGATTCTCATCTTCGTCCGTCCTGAGTCTTGTGGCTAACGCACAGATGGCAGAAAGGGCAGTGATTCTCTCTCGGTCTCCTGCAGCAGCCTCTGTCTAGAAATGGAGCCTCTGGTGATGGAGCCCAACAGGAAGTTACTAGGGAAATGGTCACCACAGAGATGTAGTCGAGGCGCGGAGAAGTTCTATTAAAACAATCGCTGGACTTGGTCTAGAAAAGGTGTGATCCATTCAAGACACGCATGTAAGGGGAGCATCAAGCCAGGCGTTCACCGTGACGACATGGAAGCCAACATGGACAGCACCCATCCAGGAGACCGTGGCTGGCTGGCGTGGCCCTCTTCCCTGGGAAGCTTAGAGGAATGGGTGAGGCACGGCCTTGTCTTCTGAAGGCAAGTACTGTGACATGTGCCACCCACACAGACCATGACAAAGACTGTCCACACCAAAGCTACCTTGCTGAAGAAGCAAAGGGAAGGGCGCTGAGGACTGGAAGGAGAGGCCGGAGGAGTGAGTTCCTGGGATGGAATCAAGGGAGAAGAGAGGCCCTGGCACCTGGAGCAGCCCACGGCTGCCAGAGAAAGCAAGGGACAAGCTCATGCTCGGGTTTGGGTGCTGTGGAGTGGGAGATCTGAGTGGCGTATTGTTCTGTGTGGGGCGTCTGGAGTATATGTTTTGCCTAAGCAGGTGGCAGTGCTAAAGAGGCTTGGCGTTCTGGTGGGCAGCAACAGCTGAAGAGAAAAGGCCTTTTACACCAGGATAGGGAGAAGGTGGCGAAGGCAGGCTGGCAGAGTGGATCAGGGTGAGCTTCTGTTCATGGAGACGGCATTTGACCTCCATCTCCTTCCCACCTCTGTGAACTGGAGCACACACAGACATCGCCACCCGACAGAACCACAGCTGTCAGTCCCTCATGCTTGTTAACCTTTTAGAAAGGTTGACTGGAAGTAAACGAAATGGCTCATTCATTCAGGGTTTATTGGGTACCGGGCAATAAACTGCTTTCCGGCTGTATTGACAGCAATGGCCTGATAGCAGTTCTCCCAAATGTAGAAATTCTGGTAGCACCTTGTGGTGGTTTGTAGGACTGCAGGGCTGTGGCAAGAAGCCCGCCTGGGAAAACCACTGCCAGGGTCTTATTGCAAGAAACAAGCTGTGCGTAATGGTGTACGTCTGTAATCCCAGCTAGCTGTAGGTATGATGATTTTGATTTAAGAACTATCTGGGCAAAACTGTGAGGCCATATCTACAGAACAACCTCGAAAAGGGCTAGGGTGGTAGTTCAAAAGGAAGAGGAAAAGGAAGTTCCAGAGTTCAAATCCCACTAAGACCAATTATTTAAAAAAATAAGAAGAGAGAATAATTACAAGAAGAGAGAAAGCTTATTCTCAAGGTCAAGTAAGTAGTTAGGTCTGAAACTGGGTGTAAATTACTCAAAGTTGTATTTTTTAAAAAATTTATTACACTTAAATTATAGAACAAACTTTTCTCAGATTCTGCATTACTGACATTTGACCCCAGATAAAGATTTACTGTGTGTTAGAGGAGATTTGCAGGGTATTTAGCCTCTACCAGCCTCCTGCCAAGATAGCAATAGCATCTTGACCTGATAAAACATCGGTAGAAATTTTTGAGATTTGAGGACAACTGTTGTTGAGAGCTTTATTTTCTGTCCCTCCCCACCTCTCTCTCTCTCTCTCTCTCTCTCTCTCTCTCTCTCTCTCTCTCTCTCTCTCTCTCTCTACACACACACACACACACACACACACACACACACACACACACACACACACACACACACACAGAGGTTCCCTGGTGAGCCAGATATTTCAACCTGAGGGTTCCCCCGACCCTCACTATGTTTTCCCCTAAATCCTGTCCTCTTGAATACATAGATGTGTAGAGCAGCATTATCTATCCGTCACCCGAGCAGAATCTCGGGAATTGACTTCTTTTCCTTCTTCCTCTCTGCTTCTGATGGATATTCCACCTTCTGCTTCAGAGCATCTCCCGGACTGATCTGCTCACGAATTCTATCGTGGCCACTCCAGTTTGTCCGAGGAGGCGTGCAGAAGTAGGGTGTGACGCACAGCTGGCAGGCTTCTCACCCCACGATCGCAGGCTCCCCGCCATCCTGCCAGCACACTTCAGATACCGCTCTACCGTGCTCATCACGTTCCCAGGTTCTTTCCACAATCTCCACCTGTGTTTTCTTTTGCTACTCTGATAGTTCCTGAATGCAATTATAGAGACAATCATTGGCGTCCCTTGGTCCCCAAGTGAAGTGACAGAACCAACCACAGAGGGAGAAAGGCGACACCTGTCCTTTTGAGAAGGATGTCCTGGACTGGCATTGGCTTGAGCCGATCGACTCTTCTTTGGTTTTGGCATCAGGAAGGAAAGCAACAGATTTTCTTAAACATGGTTTTATTCATTGGTGATATTTTGTACTATTTTTTTATGGGTCATGGGGCTTGAACTCTGGGCCTGGGTGTTGTTCCTGAGCTCTTCAGCTCAAGCCTATAACCCTGCCCTGAGCCACAGCCCCACTTCCCATTTTCTAGTGATTAATTGGAGGTAAGAGTCTCATGTTCTTTAGTGCCCAGGCTGGCTTTGAACCAGATCCTCAGATCTCAGCCTCCTGAGTAGCTAGGATTACAGGTGTGAGTCAAGGCACCTGGCTACATTTTCCACTTTTTAAAAAGTGTCCTTTTGATTGAATTGAGAACAAGAAAGAAAACCGATTATAAAGAACAAGAAGTAAAAACTGCTACATGTTGTGATTGCTTACCCTACCACTGTATGTGTTTACCTTTCCTGTCATTTGCTTTGAGTTTTCTAAGAAGTTTTCTTAAGGAAGGGAATGGAAGCAGGTGTTGTATGTGAGAGGCGATGGATGACGTCCTGTTGTGAGATACCAGGAGGTAACTTTTGTTTATCCTTTGTCCGTCCACCCCTTAGGAACAACTTTCCTTAGCCTGCCCTAGGTATGCATTTTTGTTTCTATTCTTCCTCTTCTAAGATGACTTTGCTTTGACAATTGGATATATATCTGCATATGGTTATAAATTTATGCAGTTGCTATCTACTTCCGCTACGTAGATGTATATCCAATGAAGTTATAATATGAACCTGACTTTTCTTAATCTTTCACATGCATTCCTCCAGACTATATACTCAATACTTACTGTTTGCTGAATAATTATTGGTACTTTGAGCATTTGTAAAGAATATTGTGGTAGGAAATTCATCTTCTACTTTCATTAAACTTGGAGTAAAATTAGCAAGCTCACTTTAGAGAGGAGAAAGCTGAAGCTCTAAAGAGTTCAAAGGCTTCAATCAATACATGACACAGAGAGAAAAACTAGAGAAAAATTGGTCCAGGAATGTGAAGCATCTTTTGTCAGAAGGGAATAGTGCTCAAGGGGGAAATGAGTTATGTTTTGTCAGATGGGCATAGCTTGGGGGTGGGAGCAGGTACACTCATATGATTCAATGTGCATACATGAAAGTGAAGCCAAGTAATCTGAGAGGTTGGAATAGAAAGGGGATAATGGGAAGGGGGAAAGGGGGAGGGAAAATGAGGCAGGGGAACGGTTTACAGCAAATGTCAACCAACAGTGAATTTACATAGCACAAGGAAGATGCATGTAGGTTTGGAAGACAGAGGATAGGTGTGAATCTATCTAATCATGCTTAGAAAGATTTCATTTCCATCCACACGGAGATGGGCTGTCCTGAGCTATATCCATGCACGACTGAACCAAGTTCCCAAGGACGGTGGATACACGGCTTGACTGACAGAACAGGGTGCGAAGAGGGTTGATTTTCCTGCTCCCCAGTCTTTGTCCATACTGCATAAGGAACACTGTTCGATGGCAGAATTCACAGGGGACGAAATCCATTATTCTCAGCCCAGTGCTCGAGTTCCTAGGAATATGCCCCCAAGTTCACCACGTAGACACTGTTTTTAATTCCGAAATCACACACCAAAGGAGGATGTCCTTCAATTTAATTTGACTCAATCAATATTTACCAAAGGTTATTCAGGTTAATGCATTTAATATAGTAAGGTCTAAAGAGAAGAATATTGAAAATGAAAGGTTGGGCTTTCTGGCTTTCAAAAGTTTGCAATCTAATTGGAACTAAAAAAGATAGAGGCAATGCAAAGAATATATCCTTCAGCAAATACATTGTCTGCATACGAAGTACATTTTTTTAAGTCACAAGTTAGCGTTTATAGATTTTAGTAAATTTATATAAGGAGGATACGATTTCACTATGGATTAGATCATTAAAATGATGGACAGGTGCCACCAAGGGCTGGACTCTGACCAGACTTCCAGGAAGGTGGGCATGTAAGGACATGGACACCGATCAGTCCTTCCTCTAAAAAAGTTTCCGGATCCTTGAGAGTGTAATCATGGAGAAAACTCTAGTGTGGGTATTGGCTTAGAGCATCCCAGACTCTGTCTGGCATTATCTGAGGGGGAGGGAAAGCCTGTGTGGCTTTCTCTGAAATTATCTGAGAGTCCTGAGGACCAAATTGTGCTTAAAAAAACAAAGACGACCTTTTCACTCTACTCAGCTGTTGGTGCTCTGTGGAAGGATAAACCAAAAAAGGGGTATCTGGGCCCCAGTTTATTTTGAGGGGGAGAAAACACTCAGATAGATGACAAGCCTTTGGAGATTTTCTTTTCTTTACACAAATCAGTCGTATGATCAGAATCCAAATTCAGCATGGGTGCTCCGTGAACCGACAGCTAATGTGGACATGCCTTCTAAGCAAGAGTCCTGCAGGCCGCTGACATAGAGTGCTGTCTATGGTGCTGTCAGGGAGGCCTTCTTCACGGGCCCAGCGTGGGGATCGGCCTTGGTCCATTTCACCATGCCTCAGCCCAGCCGGGATGGTGCCGACACCGGCTTTGGGATCGGACACAACAGCATAATAGAGATTCAGGGGCTTCACGTCCTCATGGCCAGCACAAAAGTAGATGTTACTACTTCTTCAAAGAATTTTAACAGTCTGTGCTTTCACTCCCAACACCAATTCCATTTCTTATTTTTTGGGGAGAGATGACCTAACCTTATTTCTTTCCCAGTCCAAAAAAAAAAACCCAAAACAAAACATGTGTGTGATCGATCATGTAGTTTTGTGAATGCAAATACAGGCCCTGTGGTCAGTGGGGCAGTCACATCTGTCTCTTTCAAAAAGTTCTCCAACACTGCTGCATGGTTGTGAGTGTTGTTATTTAACAATAGCAATAGACAATACCTAATTATATCCGACTTTGTCACAGAATGAGGGAATTATTTCAATTAACTAGATTATGCAACAGACTCTGAAGGAGGTTAATTAACTTGTCCATGCTACATTACTGGTAAGGGTGGCTCCCAGATATATCACTTTCTAATTATAATTGTTCCTACATCCAGGGTTGTATTAATGGTTTTACATCCCATCTCCCTCACTAGGAACCTGTTTCCTGCTGATAGAACTTATCATATTCACTTTGGTGTCTATTGTAATAGTTTCATACTTGGAGAAAGTACATAGTCTGATGAATGGAATTGATTTTTTTCTTTTATTTATTTTTGCCATAGTGACACAGGTAAGGGTCACTTCTCAAGGAGCGATGACAAGAGACTGGATTGTTAAATATGCCACACCGAAGCTAAGGGGGTTCGGCATGTAGAAACACATTTATCGACGAGGTTGTATTGGAGTGTGACAAGTGATAGAATGAAGCTGGAGAGAGCTGAGCCCACGGGAGCTACACAGTGCTACAAGGCAGACAGCCACTGGTGTCACATCACACACGGGGTCAGAACAGGGTGTGGCAGACTGAACACAGTGAAGCTAAAATCCAAGCCTGTCCCATCCGTAAGCCCACAATTCTCACAAGAGGCCTGGGTGGAAATGTATGTCCTCACCTTCACTCTCCATTCCAGTGGTCAGGGTGGATTTAGAGGGTGACCCAACACGAACCAGGCTGCTTGTTTCCCTGTAACACCTCGAATACAAAGTCTTAGGAGAACAAAATCGGTATTAACCCAGTGCCATTCAGACAGGCTGAGGAAGGCTGCAACAAGATGGCTACCTTCTTCTAGGTGAGGGAATGCCCTAGCTCACACTCCATCCTCCCTCTCTTCCACCCCTGGAGAAGGGGAATGGAATGCCAGCCTGCTGAATGAAGGCTCATCCACTAGACGACATGTGTCAGATATGTCTCCCCATCTGACAGTTTAATTGGGGCAAACTTTGGAACTCTCAAGAAGATTATTGAAGAGGATTTAAATGTCTCACAGAAGAGCCTGTAATAGCTTCCCAAATGGGGAAATGCGTAAGCAAGGTGCTGGTCTTTCTGCAGATGACATTCCGAGCTCCTCCTCCTGCTTAACTCTTTGTAGTTTAACGTGAATGAAGGCTTCAGCTTCTACGTTATGCATTGAGAAACAGGCTATTCGGGAGAGATGGAGTCCTAAACGCACACGCAGCACCTGTTCATTCTGTTTGCTTTCACAAGCTCATATCTGTGATTTACAGATGGTGTCCATGTCGACAGAGGCCATAGGACATTTTGACATGGAAATGGGCAGTCTTTCTCTTACATCAGAGAGCAGAGGGGAAAATGTATGAGTTATGAAGTTCTCTTCTTTACAATGGAATTTATCCCCAAAGGGGAAAAAAGGTAAATAAATGCCTCTTCATTCACTAGAGAAATAAAAATGGAGCTGAAGACAACAAGGCCGTCATTTTTAGTGCTCTCTAACTTGAATGTCATCCTTCTTAAAGGATTGCCCACGCTCTAGTTCATTTAATCAGAATGAGACAGACATTTCAGAAACTTCCGAGGCAGAAGCTGGTTGAAGTGCCTCCACATCTGGAGAAAGTTTAGCCTTTTTTCTCTGGCTACCACTCCTGCTGCTTATAGCTCTTGGCGAAGCAATGACCTCCTCACTCAGAAGACAGTCGTAGGTTCTGCACGTGCCTCCTGGAAGCTGGCAGATGGATGAGAGAGATTTGTGCCCACAAGTACAGATGCATGAGTTCCTGTACTCTGGTGGGACTTTCAAAAAGCAGAGGTGGCTGTGAACTTTCTGATGACCTCTGTAGGTGAGAAATCATGGCCTGGATCAACATCCATTTATCTCCCATGAGATAAAATATCTAGAGTCATTTGATTGATTTTAAAATGTGTGCAGGAGCAGCTAAAGCAAAAAAAGTACAGGGCTGTGGTTCAAGTAGTAGAGTGCTTGTGGATGCAGCATGAGGTTCTGTGTTGAAATTCCAGCACTGTGAAATAAATAACAATAGTATTAATGATTAGTAATATCAATGGGCCATGCCCACCTTCCGTAGGCACTGTGGGACCAAGCGTGAAGTCCGGTCTATTTCTTTGCTAAGGTGAAATCATCTCTATTTGGTTAGACCTGCTGGTGTAGAGTGCTAGATTTACCATGGATCTGCATAATCAGAGGGGGATGTCGTTTCACATAGGTTCCTCTCCAATAGCTTCAACAGTTTGCCCCTTTCCTATGATATGGACACAGTATCTTCATTTCAACAAACTCTTCTCTAAAACAATTACGGCCTCATTTGTGTCAACCTTTTGTGGGACCGACACAAGGATTCAGAGAAATTCAATTCTTCCACGGAATGTTGTGTCTCTACCAGTTGTCATTTTGTTTGGAAATATTCTCAAGAATGTTGAGGACAAAGTATTCACTTCCTATTTCATCTGTCCTGTGCATTGTGATTTTAGTCTCCATTTTATTCATTTCCTCCCTGGTCTTTATTATTTCTTTCCAGCTGCTGAGTCTATTTTTATTTCCTTCTAAGATTTTTAGAAAATTCCCTCCATTTTAGTTTCTAAGACCCACAGGTCATTCAAGAGTGAATTCTGGGCTGGGATGTAGCTCAGTGGCAAAGCACTTGCCTAGCAAGTACAATGTACTGCGTTCAATCCCCAGTACCAAAAAACAAGACGAAAAACATGAATTCTTCCTTCTCCATGTGTTTATCCTAATATTCTGTTTACTTGATTTCTAGTTTTATTCTATTTTTGTATAATAAAACATACAGAGAGTTGTTTTATATTTCTTTGTGTATTTAAAGCTGATTTGCCATACAGACAGGGAAAGTTAAAATATTAGTAAAATCACCTGTCACCTCAGAAGGGCTATCATTAAAAAATAATAAATTCTGATGAGGATTCAGGAACAAAGAGACATTATACACTCTCAGTTAGAATGTACATTAGTGAAGCCAACACGGAAATCAGTACAGATATTCCTTAAGAAATTGTAAGTAGAGGGCTGGGGGTTGGCCTAGTGGTAGAGTGCTTGCCTAGCATGCAGGTAGACCCTGGTTTGATTCTTCAGTATCACATACATAAAAAATAAAGCTAGAAGTGGTGTTGTGGCTCAGGTAAGTAGTAGAGCACTGGCCTTGAGGACACTCCAAGCAGGCCCTGAGTTCAGTCCCCAGGACTGGCAAAAAAAACCCCCAAAAACAAACACATAAAAATCCCTCCAAAAAACAAAGTCTAAGTAGAGCTACCATATGATTCTGCTAAGTCATGGAGCGTATGTATCCTAAAGAGTCTAACTCAACCTATAATTGACATATTTGCATATCTATGTTAATACCACCACTATTCATAATCGCTAAAATATAGAGCCAACCCAGATCCACATACCAAAAATTGACAAAGAAAATAAGGAGGTGATTTTACATCTATGTGCCTATATGTGTACATATGTATGCACATATATGTGTGTATAAATCTTATTTATTTATAAGAAGGAAAAATGAAATTGCAGTGTCCACGTAAACATGGAAGGTGAGATCCTGTTAAGCAAAATAAGCCAGACTGCAAAAGATACATATCACTTCTCCTCTTTCATATGTAGAATCTAGTCTTTAAAATTAAATGTCAAAATATGAAATGGATTCTGTTTGTGGGTAAATACCATCAGGGGTGATGAGAGGGGTCGAAGGCAGAGGGAAGGGGGATGAATGTGTTCAAAGCACTTCACATACAGAACCAAAGAATTAGTTGAGGTTAGTTTTGTTGTTGTTGTTGTTGTTGCTTGGTTTTTATTTCTATTTCTTTGTGGATCATGGGGCTTGAACTGGCTTGGGTGCTGTCCCTGAGCTCTTCAGCTCAAGGCTACTGCCCTACCCCTGCCTGAGTGTTGTCCCTGATCTCTTCAGCTTGAGATTATCACCCTACCCTTGAGCCAAGACTCACTTCCCCCTTTTTAGAGGTTAACTAGAGATATGCGTCTCAGGTCCTTTTGTGCCGGGGCTGGCTTTGAACCTTGATGCTCAGATCTCAGCCTCCTGAGTAGCTAGGATGACAGGCGTGAGCCACCGTGCCTGTGCCCGGCACAGGTGAGGTCGTGTTGAGAAAGGTTAGAGGATGATGCGAGAGAAACACAGAAGGTGAATTGGCCTGGAGTCCACTGGGTACAGCTGCAGCAGTATCATAATGAAACCTTTGTAAAGTAATAGATGATAAGGAGAATACTTTTCCAGGTGATGATGAGGGGACGCTGACCTGTCAAGGGCAGTGGGTTGGCAGTTTGAGGGCTCAGCTCCTGCTTCTCATTTTCCCAGGGCAGAATTTAAAGCTGTGAGCGAGCCAGTTTCTGATGGCAGCTGGATGGCTCAGGACTAGATGAGTGACAGGTTTCAAATGCCCAGTACTTTATGGCAAATGTAGAAAAGAGTTTAGCAGAAAAGTTGTTTTTCCAAGGGATCTGCTCACAAGAGCATTGATGTCACACTCGGAGTTTTCTTTCCTTGGAACCTCTATATTTGATGGTGAATAGAGAGGCAAGAAAGACTTCCTAATTAACCTATTGAAAACTTGTCCATAAAGGAGTCCTATAGAAATTTCACATCTTCCATCGCTGCTAAGTCAGTAAACAGCAAGCTATTACCTGAGTGCATTCCTTTATGCAGGAAAGTACACCTGAACTGTTTTATTAGTTGCACAAAGTAATGATTTTCTATTTGGCGCTATGAGGGTTTGAACTCAGGGCTTTGACCTTTAATGCATGAGCACGACCAGTTGAGCCACATCTCATCGCAGTAATTGCTCCAATGTGGCATTTTTATACATGTATTTATTGTGCTAGGATCAGATCCATCCCCTCTGCTTTTATAATAGTGCACGGTTCTGTTACAGAAGTCCTCCTTTGCTTGTTTTTTTTTTTTTTTTGGCTAGATTTTAGAAATTTTGCCTTTTGAGCTGGGAAGGGAGAGATAGTGGGAACCATACCGGGAACCATTATATCCTCAATGAATCAAAATCATCTGCTCAATGCCTGCATGCAAATGAACATCTCGGTCCTGTCTGTGTTGATGAAGAAACTGATATCTGAAACTGTCAATCTTCATGACCCAAATTATGCACCGGATAAGTAAGAGAGTCAGGATAAAAATCTTTCCACACTGAAGTTTGTGCTTTATGCCATGATGCTGCTGCTCAATTGACTTTGGTACATTTATAGCAGAGACCACTCAGTTTGACCAGGGGCATCTCTGTTGGAGAGGCGACTACCTCTATGTCTAGATAAACACAGTGGCCAAGCATATGTTGCAGGCATCAGCTACATGGTTGCCCAGTCATTATCTCACCAAAGGCAACCGTGGATTTGATGTGGCTGGTTCTTTAGAGAGTCTCAAAGACGACAGGCTTTCTTTCTTCAGGGAGATATTACAGAGCCTTTCCCGGACATCACTCAAGTGGAAAGAGAAGGCTGAGACTGAGCTCTGAGGCTGCAACACACTGGGTTGTGTCTGGGGTTTCTTCCTTCCCTTTGGTGACATGCATTCCGCTATCTTAGGTTAAAGGAAAAGAAAGAACATAACACTGAGTGTTCAAATGCTCTGTAATACCTCTCTGAAGAAAGAAAGCTTGGAGTTTTTGAGAGTCTCAACTGGTAGAACTCTTGGGAGTCTCAGGTCCTTGGGTTTCTCAGGCTCCCCGCGTGCCTCCCTGCCCTGCTGTGTCCTCCTCCCTTGGCCCGGCCATGGCCACAGCCACTCCTCGGAGTCTGGCTGAGGTGCAGGGCTTCCCGTGGCTCTTCCTGGAGATCCATGTGGCCACACACTCCTGCTTAGGAAGAAGGGAAACTGGCAACCTTAAATACAAGAAACAGGGATTGGACTGGCTATAACGGAAATGTGGCTTTACGGCATCCTGTGAAAAAGAGCCACCATCTTTAGTTATTTATTTTTTGGTCAGTTGTGGGTGTTGAACTCTGGGCCTGGGCTCTGTCCCTGTACTCTTCAGCTCAAGGCTTCTGCCCTGCCCTTTGAGCCACAGCACCACTTCTGGTTTTCTGGTGGTTAATTGGAGATAAGAGTCTCACGGACTTTAGTGCCTGGGCTAATCATGATCCTCTCAGATCTCAGCCTCCTGAGTAGCTAGGATGGCAGGTGTGAGCCACCGTACCCCACAACCATCTTTATTAATAATGTTTCTAAATTTGTTGACAATGCTCACCCTCCTGAATCCCAAGCAAAGTTCTTCCTTCTGACTTGCCTGACCCGGCTCCTGGCCTTTCTATCCACTAAGGCGATGGGAACAGCTATTATGCACACCCAGCTTCCTGTGGAAAGTGGGAAAGGAGGCCATGTGAGCATTACAATTGTCCCAGGGGTTTCTGCTCCTCCTTTTCCTCTCCACCTTTGTGTGTGTGCTGCTGGTTTAGGCCTCTTGTCTAACTGACCAGCCTGCTCCTGCCTGGAGGCCTCTCACGCTGCCTGTCTCCATGAGAACACGCACGTCCTCAAGGGAATCCATCAAGGGCACTGCATTCATCTCAGGCAGACAGGCCAAGCCAGGGCACACTACATCCGGGCTCTTCCACAGGATGTAGTGCACGAGCGAACCACACAAAATGGGCCAAATCCGGCCTTGGTCATCTGCTTAGCATTTGCATTTGGAGAAGACATGAACTTCTCAGAGTTTAGTTTTCTGGAGTGTGGAATCCCATCTACTAACTCTTACCTGGAGAACACCTCGGTTTCTTGCCAGGTAAAATGGGGCAACTGACAGTGTCCATTCATAGATTTGGTGCAAGGTATACATGGGTTAACACAAAAAGATATCACACAGGGTGAAGTCTAGTACAGTTACTGTTCAACACATGTTAGTTACAATGACCACGGGAGACACGAAGTTCTTTCATTTATGCCTCAAGAAGCAGGAGATCAGGTAACAGCGAACATTTCAATAATAGTTTAAGAAATGACAGAGACATTTTATTCATTAGTTTTAAGTTAATTTTATTGCAAGGGTGAAGTCAGAGGGGTTACAGTTACATAAGCCAGATAATGAATATATTTCTGTTGAAGTGTTTCCCCCTTCCTCGTTTTCTCCCCCCCGTCCTAACTCTCCTCCCCAAGGTGTAAAGTCCATTTTCAACACAGTGTCTTGTGAGTATTGCTGTTGCATTAGTTTACCCTTTGTCCTTTGGACAGAGACTTTATAAAAAGAGGAAGAAATGAATGTGAGTGCCAGAAGGCCATAGACAATTGAGTGTACTAAGGGTGATTTACTCTGTGCGTGGACATGGAAGAATCTGAAAGGCAAAGGCTCATTGACATTCTACCTTATTTCAGGGCCACACTGGAAGGCATGACCGGATTCCTAGGTCTATAGATTCTCCAGAAAGGTAAATATGACAAGAGAAGACAAGTTTCCTGTATACTAATGGACTGGATTTTGGAGACAGAGTAGAGTACTTTCAAGAGGATCTGTAGATTTTTGTATGAGCTGCTTGGATTTCTGGGGACTCTATGTAGATACCCTACAAGGAGATTTAGGGGTGACCTAGCACCTGGACTAAGTGGCATAGCTGCCATGGGTGGCAAGGGAAGGAAGACACGCTCTCCATCTCAGAGATGAGAGAAATGAATGCGAAGTTTGATTCAGGCTTGTTTGAATGGCCTGAGCTCAAACTCACTATTCTGATTTATTGGGATTCCGAGGTGACATCCATGACATTGCTACCTGTTGCTCTTGTGAGAAATGTGTGTACTGGCAGAGAGTGCAGTGGGGGGGAGGTGAAAAAATATCGAAGACAAGAAAAGCTCATCCTAACAAATGTGGACAGTGGTGTGATCATGGGAATAACTGGTTTATGTCAAGCAGCATAGTCAGTAAAGTTCAAGGTCTGAGCAGGCAGGGCTCAACTTGGATGCTGAGCTGTGTGAGCTGAATGTGGCAGTGAATCTGAGAAACCCCAAGGAAATCACCTGGGCAGACAGAGGGAGGGCTAGAAGGCTGTGTCCTTGTCAATAGCGGCCTGTCAGGCTTCTCACCGCACCCAAAGTTGCCCGGCCCAGCTTTGATGCCTTGCTTGAAGTATCACGGAATTCTGTCCTTGTAGTCTTCCTTCTCACCTCCTTGCTGTGGGTTGCTCTACTTAAAGCAGCCCTTTCAAAAGAAGGTGAAAGCACAGCTTCAGAGCTTTGAGACTCCAGAGATCAAAGTGAGGGGCTGGTAACGTGAGGTACGCTAACGATAAAGGGGGCAGAGGGTGGTACCCTTTGCTGTGAAGGAGAGATTGGCCCCCCAGGAGGAGGCACACACATACAGAGGCGGCTGCTGCTCTGAAGTCAGCCTCAGGGGGGATGTGGTTGTGGAGGGCAGAGGAGACCTCAACCCTTTTTATGTACATAGTTTCACCACACTCCTAATAGTTCGACACTGACTGCTAGACAGAGAGTTTAGCAGGACACCCGTCAAAGTTTACTCTGATTTTAATGGAGTACATGTATATGTGTGTGAGTGTGTGTATGTGTGTCTGAAACGACATAACAACTGTGTGATGACTTTGAAATAACAAAGGGCAAGACTTGACTTGCTTTCTCTTCGCACCTTTCACCTGACCTGTCACAGGTCCCGTCCCACCCCACACACTGAACAAACCTTTCTCCATGAATACCCCTCGGGCCGTTCATTTACAGAGCCATCTCTCAAAACATACATTTAAGGTTAACTTTAAGCTTATGTTTTGACTTCAGGTATGCAACGCTAATCATTTGAAATGCTATTTGTTTGGTAAAGGTAGAGGGAGCTCTAGCTGAATGAGGAAAACATGACTTGCTTTTATCTTTTATGGACATGGAAACTAATCCATAAGTGCATATCTACAAACAATGGATAGAAATCTATACTCCATTCAATATAATGGATTTGATCTTTGCTCCCTGTTTTTTTTATTAAAATTATCTAGTTTTAAATGCCATGAATTACACAGCTAATAGGTTACAGTCATCTTAGTCTTTTTCAGAAGCCAAGATGTTTCTCTACTTTTTTTACTGACCTTTTTTTATACCTAGCTTATGGTCTCAGTATATGTACTCAGATTCCTTAATAGTAACGACTAGGCTCAACTTTCCTTTATTGAATCTTGGGAGTAAAACAATGTAAGGTAATGTGAAAGTGGTTTGTGAAGATATCACATACAATGTGGGAATGATACAAGACGGCTAAGCTTTATAAAGCCACACTTTAGAATCATCTTAATAGTAATTAAATTTTTTTGGCAGTGATGTTTGACTAATACACCTACTATATAATTAATGCACATAAACTATGTATTTAATTTTGACAACACATTATGAAATGATTCATACAATACCAGCTTTGTACAACTCTGGAAATGAAGGCTTTGAGTAATTAACCATTTCCCAGTTATCACTGCCAGTAAACAATGGTAAGATTGAGATCATGGGCTGTAAAAATCTCAAGTCACCAAGTCCCTTCCAAGATCTTTTCAATGGTTTTCCCCGATGTTTTGTTAAGGACTGAATTGTGTCCAGAGAATTTACCTTACGTGAACATGAGCCCTGATGAGGCTGAGTTTGGAGGTAAGGAATTTAAGCAGGCAAAGCCCAACAGAGGTCACTGGATGGACTTTAAACCAATGGATTTTATAAAATGAGGAAGAAAGTTCTTAAAGAAGAGAGTACAAAAACTAAAAAATGGTTCTCATCTGAATTCACTTGTCCAATTCTTATGCATTCAGGTTCTTATGACATCAGTTTCTCAAAGAGACATCTGCACCACCAAGCCTTAGTGCAACCCCATTCACCGTAGTGAACAAATAGCAGCCACCTGAGTCTGCACAAGCTGACATAGGAAGAAGAAAGTGCAGGGCACATGCAATGGAATACTAATTAGGTGGAAGAAAGGATGCTGTTATTCATGACAGAATGGATGGAACTAGAAATTATTGTATTAAATGAAATAAACCAGTCACTAAAAGACATGCACTGGACAATCTTTTTCATTAATAGGATATTAAAAAATAGTATTAAAATGGAGGAGACAATGGTGATTCCCAGAGGCCAGGAAGAGAGGAGCGTGAGGAGGATGATGAATGGCAAACACTGGAGGGCTAAGTTGTCCTTAGATAGGAATAAGTTCTAGGTGTGATTGAAGAGTTGGGATAGGACTATAGACAAGTTCTGTGTACTACATGTCTCAAAATCCTAGAGGATGAGATTTTGAATGTTTACAGCATAAAAGAGAGATAAACAATTGATGTGCTTACCTAGTTACACAATGTACATAGCCATCCAAACACCACATCAGTATCTGTAATTTTTTATGTTTAGGTTACTAGCTCAATGTAGTTTACAAAATGAATAGGAACAGAAAAGAAAGAGACACTTCTGTCTCTGTGTTCTATCTGTCTTGCAGTCAGTATAGGCAAAAAAAAATGCTTGTGTGAATCAGGCAAATCTGTGGCTGTTTGAAAGCAGAGAAGAATCTTCATCAGGAGCCTCATCTACAGGTATCTGGCCCTTAAATTTGTAGCTTCCAAAACTCTGATCAACTAGCAGATATTGTTCATGCTCCCTACTGCGTGGTTTGTTCTGATACAGTTAGAAAATCCTTACATATATGGAAACCAATTTCCTGATTCAGAGGTCAGAGTCCAAGAACTGAGAAATACTTACATGCAATATTTATTAAATTTACTTGTGAGTGGATTGGGAATGTAGCTCATTTGAACCATACGTGCTTAGCATAGCAGGCTTGAAGCCCCAGATTAAATCCCTTAGGTAAAGTGTGTGTGTGTGTGTGTGTGTGTGTGTGTGTGTGTGTGTATGAGTGTGTGTTTATGCATGTATGTGCATGTAAGCATAAATTGAAAAGAAAGATATACAGCAATCATATGTCTGAAACAACAAAAAATTTTATTTTCATTGAATAAATCTGCAATGCTTAAGTTGAGAAAATGAGATATTTAGTAATCTTAATTTTTCCATTATATGTCTGGAACAGCAGAAAAATTATTTTTGTTGAATGAAACAGTGCACTGTTTGTCATCTGGTTTTCACCATAACTACGAAGGTGAGATGAAAGCATCCTCCATTCTACAACTCTGGGAACTGAAGGTTGGAGTGATTAGATCACTTGCTTGTTAGTGCTTGGAGTCGAGCTTTCAATATTTCTCTTCTCTGCATATAATGAAGAAGAATAAAGAGGGATTAACTTGAATGTGACCTTGTGACATTGTACTAGAAGCTATCAATTAGCTTAGCTCTGACAGTGTCACCATAAATCCTTATTTCCACTCCTTATTTTCTAAAAGTTACTCTCTTGTTCATGGAGAATTTTTTGGCTATATATTGTTAAACTCCATTTCTAGGCTTTTAAAAAATTTTCTCAATTTATATCCAATGCTGAATGGAAATAGCTTAATTAGAGAAAACTTTATTGTAAAAGGCAAACAATAAACAAATATTAAGAGCTATATATGAGTTACTCTGACACAATAGTCAAGGGTTTTTAGTTATTAATGAATGAACAGGTCTGTCAATATTTATAAATATATGTAGGCTGTTAGTTATATGTTAAAAATAATTACAGACAGTATATCCAAGATTTGTTCTTAGTCTGCTATTAAAAATCCTGTTTACATAAGTCTATTGACTCATATTTGCATTCCTAGTATTTTATATGATGCCTGACATACACTTTTAACTTATAATGTCAGTAATATCTGCTTTGAATGTTTTTCAATCAGTGGGATGGGAATTGTACAAGCTGCTGAGATTCAATGAGCTTGAAATAAGACAACATATATGAAATGCAAATGATTTCAACTGTATGATAGATTAGGTCCCTTAAAAAGGAGGCAATGTGATTAAAATGTAAAATATTAAAGAAGAGGAGGTAAAAATGCTATTACTGAAACAAAAATGCAAGCTTTTCTCTGCCCAGCATTGGATTAGAAAGTGAGACCTAACTTCTACAATGTAATAACTAAAATCCATGTTAAGGGAAAGCTCAATTTCAAAACATGACTTTTTTCTAGTTGGTTTTCTCAGGATGTTTATTAACATATATTAATTGTACAAGGGGGGTTTACTAAGATTCTCCATATATGTGTATCAAGTACTTCCATTAAATGTACTCTGTTAGTTTCCTGATCCCCTCTTCCATCTTAAAACAATTTCAATAGTTTCCCTTATTTTCATATAAAGTATATTTACCTTCCTGGTCTCTGCTACCCAACCCCCCACAGAGCCTGGTTTTCATTATTGGCACTTATTCTTTTTTCAGTGTATATTAATCATGCAAAGAGATTTCACATGTTATAATTCAGGCAAGTTGAGGATGGATACAGGCATTGTTTGATGAACCACTCACAACAGAGCACAGGATATGAGTTCTCACAAAACACCCTATTTGACTTTTGTGACTCAGTGTTAGTGAGTGAGTTGGGGTATACCATGTGAACAAATGCATATATTATTGTACATTCAGGTTGTCCTGTGCTTTTGCTTCAGCTAAAACTTTCCTTTCAAACTCTTAGACAAATATTTTGTTTATTATTTTATTGGTATGTATTAAATAAGATATAGTGATGGATTTCATCTTGTCTCTTCATGAGCATATAAATAGGCTTGGATCACTTTCTCTCCATTGCTTTCTTTTCCCTTCTTTACTATCTTTATAAGTAGTTGTAATTGTAAATGTGGTTTCAAGTCAACAGATCAGTTTGTAAACAAATACAGTGTATCTTGATAAATGTCATGCCTTCCATTCTCCTACAGCCTTCTCAAACACCTTCCATACCCTCAAGATGTGAGGTTTCATCTGCAGACATGTACCTTGAGTATAATAACTTTCTCTCTCCATTCCATCGCCATCGGACATGCTTCAGCTTCTTGGTAGCCGTTTTGTGAAACTGTTCCTTAGCTGTTCAGAACAGCTACATCAATGGAAGCCTCACCTGAATAAGCATGCTCTAGACAATCCATCTGTGTGTACACATATGACCCTGTATATGCTTTCATGTATGAGACACAGTATGTACTCTTCATCTCTCTGAGCCTGACTTACTTCACTTAACATCATGTTTCCAAGATCCATCTGGTTTTCAGGCAATGACATAGTCTTATTTGTGATAAGTTGTCTGTTGTCAGCTGGGAAGCCATGGCGTGTGTGTGCAAACATCTTTCTTAGGGTCACAGGGTAGTTCTGTGTTTAATTACTGGAGGCTTTCCAAATCGCCTCCCAAAGTGGCCACACGAATTTAAAATACCACAAACAGGGCAATGGAGTTTCTTTTCTCCGCATCCCCACCAGATTTCATTGTCATTTGTATTCTCAATGAAGGCCATCATAACTGAGTATAGGCAGAATGTCACATCACATTGGTTTGTGTCTCAGGGATATTGAGCATTTCTTTACATGCTTGTTGTCATTTTTTAGCTGCTTTGCCCATTTATTAATTGGGTTATTGATTCTTTGGGAGACTGGTTTCTTGAACTCCTTGTACATTTTGGTTATTAGATTCTCATCACATATGTAGCTGTCTTTTTCTTGCCTTATTGTTCTGGTTAGGAATTTCAGGACTACATTGAAAGGAATGGAGAGACTGGACATTCCTATCTTGTTCCTGATTTTAGTGACATGGCTTTAGTTTTTCACTATTCTTCATAATATTGGCTAGAGGTTTGTCAGAATTTCAAGTACACGGTTAGAACAGAAGGGATGGACCAGAGAAGGCACTGGGGAGGTCTGGGAGTGGATGGCAGTCATGAGGCCCCAGAAGGGAACAGCACACACACAAATCCAGGCACCTCCACCACTGCTGGGTCTCCTGAAGTTAATAGAAGTCATCAGGACACTTTTGGCTCTGATCTTTATAGGGCAGTTTAGAAATTATATAAGGAATGGCAAAGGCCTCTTTAAGCACCCTAGATGGCTATTTCTTGTTTAATGCTATTTGCACATTTGTTTTCCGAGTCACTGGGGGATGTTGTCATTTGGTAGCATTCTGCTTCAAGGTCGCTCTCCAAATCCATCTGTTTCGCAGGATCTCCAGTGGTGCTTGCAGTCGGTGTGGTGTACCCAGAAGCATGGGGCTGTGAGATGACAGGGAATGTGATGGGGCCATGCTGAAGGGAACCAATGAGCTGCATCCAGATGCATCATCGGGGAGGCTCCGGGGACCACTGCATTGCGAAGAGGCAAATGGAATAGGTACATCCCCATCTTCCAAACAATGCCTCTGAATCCTGAAAGGAAACCATCGCCAAAGAAATCCCTTCCTCCTGACTGAAACGAGGGAGGGTCACACGATCACTTATTATAGATAGTTGACTGCATTAGATTAAGTTTACAACATGGATGTACAGTAGGGGGACATAGGAACATTTATGGTCCCATCGTTAAGTCTAAAGAATTTTGAATAACGTCTCCTTGACAATACATCAACTCTACAAAAGTGAATACCACACTCTCCAGTCTTCCAGTGTAAGTTATTCTGCTGCCTTCTACATTATGAATTATGAGCAGGTGAGCATTTGTCTACCTCAGTTTATCACTTTCTGAGTTTCAGTGCCGGTATGTTTACTTACATGTGTTCCTTAAAATACTTCGGTCATGTAAAATCCAATCTTGCTAAATAATTAAGATTTTTTTCTTTCATCAGGAAACAGTTCTGTTTTTCAACCAAATGGCATTGAATGAATTAATTACATCCATTACGGTCAATTAATTCTCCTGTTCTCTAAGACAAGTCTCTTCAGGCCTCATTAGTGTGTCTGAAACTTCCAAAATCCCTCACTTCCTTCCTACCCTTAAAATAGTCAAATCTCTAATTTTACAAGGGAAAGTATCCTAGTTGCCTAGCATCGAACCTAGGCACTTAAGCATTAATTCTGCCCTCGAATTATTCTTCTGCTACAGGTGGTGAATCTGTTCATAGTACCTCCTTGTGGTTCTATGGAGATACCACAATGAAAACTTATAAATGTATGCTCATTCACAAGAATAACATTAAAACTAAACAGCATTGATCTGTAATTGGCATACAAGGCACACATACTTAAGATATAAACTTATATTTAGCATCCAAATATCATGTAAAATCAGAGGAAGAAAGAGAATGAAGAACCTCTAAGATGACTCTTCTGTGCTCTTGTGTCACTTGCTTGGTCATATCCTCTGTCCAGCTTCTATCACCCTACACAATTCACCTGATTCCCCTTATAAAACGTTTGACCATTCCTAAAATTTTGTATACATGGAATTGTATAGAGACCACATTTCTTTTACTTAGAGACTTCTTTACAAGAGGACAATTATCACGACGTATGAATTGACAATTGATTTATTTCTACGGATTGATAGAGTTCTGTTTATAGTTATACTGTGATTTAAATAACGGTTAGACTGATGGTAGACTTTCACGTGGTTCAGGTTTATTTTCAGTAATGCTAACTCTGAACACTCACATATATCCTTCAGAGCACATAGGCTCTGATTAAGCCTGGGGTGTGTGAGCAGCCCAATATTTGGAAAACCCAGTAGGTGAAAGTTTAACTTCAAATTGAACAAAAAATTGCCAACTGTTCCCAACAGAATTGTTGGATATTAGATTTCTATTATAAGTATACAGAAATGTTAGTGTCTCCTTAAATACATGAGATAGTCTTTTACAAATCTTAGCGACTCCTATAGGTGTTTGAATCTCATTTTATATGTTTCTGTAAAGATTAACATTGTTAAAGATTTTAGCTTGCTTATTCTTCTGTGTGTGTGTGTGTGTGTGTGTGTGTGTGTGTGTATCTTTGTGTGTCTCTCTCAAAAGACATTTTCTTACTTATTTTTTTTTTACTAGAACTAGAGAGCTCTTTATTCATTAAATAATCCCAGTGGGTCTTGATGTTCACCAGTATATTGGCTAGCTAGAAAAATAACATTATTCACAGCCAGAGTGAGTCCTGCTTTATAGTTGAATTTTGCTTCCTCCCCTTACCTCATTTCTTCATCTTCAGTAAGTGACTTATTGATAAGAAAAATATTTATTTCCTACATTTAAGTGTTTTTTTAAATAACATCATAGTTCAGCCTGTGCATGCTTTAAAACCTAAGAATATAAAGGCCAAAGTAAATAGGTTATTTTCTGTTTCAGAGACCTATGGAGCATTACTACCACGTGGAAAATATGTCTATGTGGTTCTTTCTCTTTAAAAAATGTTGGTGTGGTTCAACAGTTTGTAAACACTACTCAACTAGTCATAGGAAAGTTGCTTAGGGAGTTTCTCTCAATTTCAGGAGCCAGCCATCTGTGCACTCTGACTGCAAGGGTTAGAAGGAGGCCTAGATGTCTTCATGTCTTTCATGTTCCCTCATTTAACCCTGGTAGTAGTTCAGTCATTGTTTTGTCCATTGTTTTAAACACATGGCAAAGATGGTGAGTGAGTAGAATTGTGAATCATAGATGCTTAAAAAGGAAGAGAATATTAAAAACAGGATCTGCTTGCATGCATGCTTGACTCTAACCATGATGTTGGCATGTGTCATTACAGAAGGACTTAGTGCCAATGGACAATACCAATGTCTCACCGAACTGTCAACCAGTCCTATCACAGGGATCTCCTGTGGCAATGCACAGAATGACACAGCACACAATGCTCTGCAGTATTTGAAGATAATAGCAGAGAGAAAGTAAATTTGGGACAACCTAAAAAGTTACACATAAAAAGTTCCTTTCTCACCACTTCCCAAGTAAAGCATTTATTGTAATGTGAGTTTGTATGTTGTTTCCAAATCTTTTCCGATTCCATCAACGCTCCAGATGAATTATCTCCTCCTAGTGGTAATTAAACTCTTTTTAATGGCTTCAACTTTGCATTGGCATATTGTATTTATAAAGTTTGTATCACAAGACAGCGTGTGGTGCCCATTTCACAGGCCCAAACACAAGAGGAAGAATCTGCATGTTTGATGAAGAATACAGCTACTGCTAGCAACGGTATTCTGGTGCTTAAACATTTTTTTCTGCAAGACTTTGTAAAGGGAATTCAAAGGAAGCTCCTTAGAGTGTTGAGGCTTTTGTTGAACATCTTTCCAAAATTTCAGGGAACACGACTGGTCTGCTGTGTATTTGAAACCATGAAATAAAGAGCTGTTGTCATATGAGGTTCTGTTCATTTTGTTTTAAGAGCTAGCAATTAGTCCATGGTTCTTTTTAGGCATTCTTCTGAGTATGTTAATGTATAGAAGTCTGTAATTTACATAACTGTAACTTACCTCCAAAAGTCAAAGATAAGGGAACCTGTGACCAAAGCAAAATTTGCAGACATACATGTGCTGCACCATTTTCTAACTCTTGAAGCTTTTGCTATGTTGTATTTTTCTTTGACATAGCCATGTGTAAATGAACTAACAGTTGAAAGAGCACTAGGAAAAATTTTAAAAACCTTTCCAGGTCACTGAATTCTGATACAAGAATATTTGAAAGAAACGAATGATTAAAATGTTAGAACGTAAGTTTCACAAACTGGGTTATTTTTTAAAAATCAATCATTTTCACATGTCATCTATCATCTCAACAACCCAGCTTGTCCATGAGATGGGAGTCTGAGTCCTGTGTTCAGACCCTTGGCAATTCTCAGAAACAGGCTGTGACTGATGGTCAATTTTAACTATCTCAAGTAGTAATCCTGAAGAAAAACTTAGTAAGACATTTCTTTGTCAAGAAAAATACGATTTGACCATTTGAGAATAATGAATCTATGACAAAGGGAAACCTCTACTTGTATCTGCTTTAAATTTTTAAGAGGCACATAACATTTCGCAGGTTAAATTGTGTATAACACTTAAATCATAGGAATATTTTGATGAGATTAAGGAATAGATTTTAGAAACTGGAAGCAAAGTTTAGTTATAAATAATCTGGTTGGACTAATCTTACATTTCTGTGAGTGGTCTGGAATATGCCTCAGTCTAGAGATGACATTTAATCTTCCACACAGTGAAATGCTAGCTTCGAAGAGGTAATTAGGAAGATTTGGTAAGGCAAGAAGATGAGGCTCAAGGGTGTGAAAAACAGTATAACTTGGTTGTAAACAGTTCAAATGTATTGGTAAGTGATGAACTCTGAGGATAAGGTGCCCAGAAGCAGAACTCTTTCTCTGACTACTTATTTCTAGTTTTCTGGGAAAGTACACCTTCAACACACCATTCAGACATCAGATTTGTCAGGATTTTCTGGGGGATCCTCCAATACCAATACCACTTTGTCCACCCCTCTGTTAAAGGCTCATAGGCTGAACAGGCAGCTATGCTGTAGGCATCTTTTTTTTTGTATTTCAACATTTATTTCAAGTTATTTAATATAGTTTTATGACAAATAGGTTTAAATGCATATGTCCTTTTTGGGAAAAATACTTTCTAGGAACAGGTAAATATATGTATAGGAAAACACAAAACTAGTGCCTGAAGCAGTGTCTTACATCTATACTCCTAGCTACCCAGGAAGCTGAGATCTGAGGATCATGGTTCAAAGCCAGCTGGGGCACTAAAATCCGTGAGACACTTATCTCCAATTAAACACTAGAAAACTGAAAGTGTTTCTGAGACTCTAGGGTTCAGGCGGTAATCTTGAGCTCAGGGACTGCTCTCAGGCCCAGAATTATAGCCCCAAGACCAACCAAAAAAAAAAGAAAGAAAGAAAGAAAAACACTAAACTTGTAATAAATCCAATCAACCAGTACATTACTTGGGTTTTGTAAAGGCTGATATTTTTGCCCAAAGAAAATCTTTTTTTTTCTTTTTGTGCCAGTCCTGGGGCTTGAACTCAGAGCCTGAGCACTGTCCTTGAGCTATCTCAAGACTAGTTGAGCCACAGCACCACTTCTGGCTTTTTCTATGTATGTGGTATTGAGGAGTTGAACCTGGGTCTTTGTGCTTGCCACAAGGCCAAACTCCTGGTCCTGAAAATCTTTTCCTTTTATTTTTATTTTATTTTTTGAGTATTGTGGTTTGAACTCAAGTCTTCAGGTGGTAGACATTACTGCCAAGCCACTCCTCTAGTCCTTTTCTTTGCTAGTTTGTTGTTGTTCGGTGTGTGTGGCACTCTATGCAGAGTGTGTGTGTGTGTGTGTGTGTGTGTGTGTGTGTGTGTGTGTGTGTGTGTGTGGTGTGTGGTGTGTGTGTGTGTTAGTCTTGAAGACTGAAACTTGAACTCAAGGCCTGGTTGCTGTCCCTGTTATTTTTTTTTTTAGTTAGAGAATTTATTAACGTTGATTTTTACATCATATTTTAAATGACAAGTTTAACAAACAAGTGTTCAAGGAGGGAATCTCTATTTACAATCACTGGTTTCTTACTTATTTTAAGAGATTATTATATATTCCAAATAAAAGCCTTCTATCCGATTTATGATTTCTAAGTATTTTCTGTCTTGCTCATGCCATATTTTTTTCAGTCTGCTATTATTAAATTGCCAGAACAAGTTTTGAAACATTTACACTTCAATCCAACTTATATTTTTCAATGGGCCTTGGGTTTGGTATAAGTACTAAGATTTTTGACTAATTCAAGTTTAGAAAGATTGTTTCAGATAGTTTTGGCATCCTTCTATCCTAAATTATATTTCTTTATCTATGATCCACTTCACTTTAAATTTTTATATAATGTGATATTTTTTAACATAGAGATATGAAATTGAACACTGGATCCTGAAAAAATTGACTCTATAAACTGCCTAGAATCTTCCTTGAAAATTGGCAGTGCACACGTTTCATGGTCTTCTCACATTATTGCTTTGTTTCTGTGTTCAACATGTCATTTTTACACTGCCTTGAGTGATGACTTGATGGTAATTCTTAACAGACTAGTTCTTACATGTTATTCCTTCTTTTAATAGCTTTTGTTTTTCAGCCATCTTATACTTTTTGGCTCTTACAAGTGATTCTGGGATAACATGGTTTGGTAATTATTGTATTTTGCCTATATTGATTTGAAATATATGGTCCACATAATGATAGTGGGTTTTCAGACTCATTTCATAGTGTATTTTTCCATAACTTCAGGACTACTTCACTTACAGAAGTGATAGCTTTGTCTTTCACACAGGGTCCTTTATACCTTCAAAGATGACTAGAGGGAGGTTTACTGATTATATTTGATGTGATCAAAGTAAAAGCATTTTAGTGATTTAAAAAATTTTTTTTATTATTATAGGAGTTGAACGCAGGGCCTGGGTGCTACTGTCCTTGAGTTTCATTTTTTTAAATTGATTTTTGCTAGTCCTGGAGCTTGAACTCAGGGCCTGGCCATTGTCCTTGGACTTTCTGAAGGCTAGCACTCTCCCATTGAGCCGTAGCACCACTTAGGGCTTTTTCTGTCTATTCGGTACTGAGGAATTGAACCCAGGGGTTCATGCATGCTAGGCAAGCAATCTACTAGTAGGCCACCACTCCCAGCCCCCTGAGTTCCTTTTGCTCAACGTTAGTTCTCTACCACTTTGAGTCACAGCTCTACTTCCAGTTTTCTGGTGGTTTATTGAAGACAAAGTCTTACAGACCTGCATGCTCTGGCTTTGAACTTCAGTCCTCAGACCTCAGCTTCCTAAGTAGCTAGGATTATCGGTTTGAACCACCAACACCTATTTGTTTTGTTTGTTTTTGAGCTATGTTCAATTTCTTTTGTTGAGCCAATACTTCTTTACACATTTACTATGTACTTACAAATATTTAAGAATTCATATTACAGCCATCTTTCATACTGGCTTTTAATTAAATTACAGTGGATTTTAGGGACTATTTATGTTAACTATGTTGAAAAAAGCTTACATTATTGAATATGGTAAGTCTTGAGAAATATTTTATGTGCTTTTAAGACAAATATATTTTTAATAATTTTTGGTCATCAAACTGACCAAATCTTCAATTTTATATTTTAAACCTCTTGTACTAATTGCTCTACCAATTATTGAAGAAATATAATTATAGATTTGTTTGTTTTAGTACCTAAATGTATGAACTTTTTATGTACTTCAAAATTGTTTTTTAGTTCTAGAATTATGTAAGTCGTTTGCCATCTCTATATAGGTTATTGTAAAATTACTGTTTATTTGTAGCAATTTTATAAGAAATTTGTTATTTAACATCTCAACAGAAACTTCAGCTATTATCATAAACTTTGTCAATCATTTTACTCGTTACTTTTGTGTCTGTATATTTGGTGGGTTCTTGTCAGCATATAATTGTGTTTTAATTGTACTTGATAAGACTTTCCTTTTAATTGATGAATTCAGACTTTTATATTCAATGTGGATATAAATACTGATAAATTTAAATCTATTATTTTGCTGTTTATTTTCTATTTGTCTTAGCTTATATTTGTATTATATTTAGTACTTTTTTTTTAGCTTTTTTGATTCCAGTATTTGGTGGTTTTAGTTTATGTCATGGATCTATTAGTTATTACCCTATATTTTTTATTATTTTGTTAAGTGCTTATTTTAGGGATTATAGTACATAGTATTAACATATCATGGTCTAAGTTATTACACTTTTGTAGAGTAAAATGTTACCACTTAAAATGTTATTAAAATGTTATTGTTTGTTTAAGTGGCAGATTACCCCTCAGTGGTATTTCCAAATTTCTGTCTAGAATGATTGTCCTTCTTTCTGAAAGATGGCATAGAATGAGTCTGTCCTTTTTCTTTTATATGCATTCCTTTTATATTTATGATTCTTGCAAACATGTTTTTAGACAGACACTTTAGGTGGGTATTGGTAGAGATTTCTTTCTTTAGTCAGAGTTGTATAGTATGCTACATTTGCCATCTTGGTAGGTAGTAAGCTTCTACCCCCATTTTTGTTCTTATGTATATAATGTGCATATTTCCTAGATGCGCTTACACTTTTTATTTCACTAATGGCTTTGGAAGAACTTAAGTCAGCAAATGGATATACCCTTCCTCATGCTTATTTTGTTTAATTTTCTGAGCATCTAGGATGAGTGAGTTTATAGTTCCTACAATAAATAAAATAAATTCATTCAGAGAAATATTTGTTTATTTATTGCTCTTATTTTTATTGCTATTGTGGAGTTGGTATATAGAGGGATACAGCTACATGAATCAGGTCTGAGTAATGAGTATAATTCTTTTTGAACCATGTCTCTTCTTCCTTTGCTCTCTTCTTTTCCTCTCCCATTTCCACCCATGAGCTGTATATTTCATTTTCCGCATAGAGCCTAGGGAATATCACTGTTATACTTGTTCACGTTCCTTCTACCTTTCTGTGACCCCTTACCCTCCCAAATACAAACAAAAAATACAAAAGGAAAAGAAAACAAAAACAGCAACAATGGAAACTGAAAATATCTCTCCTGTTCCCTTTTTTGGAATTCATTTCCTAAAATACCATTTTTTTAAAGAATGCATCCTATTTTTTTAAAAAAATTTATTGTCAGGGGTTACAGTTATGTTCGTAAGGTACTAACTGCATTATTTCTTGAACATTGTTACTTCTTCCCATATTTTTCTCCCACTTTATGATCATATGCACATAGCTACTGAATCTTTATCAAGTCCTAGGCATAAATATTTCTCTTTTCATCTTCTGTTCTTGGAGCTCTTATACACATGAAGAAACAGCTTAATGCTATGCTTATTGGATTAATTATTGCTATTAATATAATTCTATATGAACTTCACTTGAACATATCTCAGTTCCATGACTCCGAGTACACTAATTTTTTTCTTCTACCTCATCAATTCTTTGTTAATCCTATCCAGTGTATATTAACCTCTGTGTATTGGATTTTTGCCCCAAATTCTTTTACCTAAACTCAAACAGTGCCACAACTACATGTAGGAATTGGATTTTTATCTAAACTTTTGAACAATGTGGCAGCTATCTTCATTTACTTATCTCCTGGTGGTAACATCATCTCGGTGAGTGTGCTTTGCCTCATCTCACATAGAGCCATAGTTCCCATTTCTTCCCATGATTGATAAAACATCTGGTTGGCATAGGACTCCGTTAAATATTTTTCACTTTGATCGAAAACATGGCTATTTATGGGGGAAGACAAGTTCTTTCTGGGAGCTGCTACTGGAGTTTGCTCCTTTTCTGACACAACCGAGCCACCGAAGCCAGGACACCCCTTGTTCTCCACCCACAGTGCCTCAAGTTCTCCATCGCGGCGGGTGGAGGCTGTAAGTGGTCTTACTCTCTGTGAACATCTTCTACGCCAGCGCTTTTGTTCGGTTTTAGTGATCTCTCCTGTTCCTTGACATCATTTCTGCCCAGGAGTTTTTTTTTTTGATGATTACTTATCTGAACCCTGGATGAGGCCGTCGTTTGCACATCCGTGGATCTCTCTACACATCAGTTCTTCTTCAGTACTCTAGGCTTTCACTCCTGAAAACATGGCCCTGTCTCCCTTCTCAGTCATCACAGCTGCACTCATTTAGCATCATCTGTTGTGAGTCAACTGCTACCTGGGAAGCCATTTCAGGAAGCAGTATGGGGATATCTGAAAAAGGCCCCTATCTGACACTGTCAAGGATGAATTCTCTCCTTGTTTGATAATGGAGTAGTGCCTTTCGTATTAAGATGTTAGTCGAGTCCTCTCTGGTGGCATGTCTACTTCTCACTGGATTGAGTCCTCTACTTCAGCATTTAAATCGGCTCACACTTTCACTACAGCAAGGAACAGCCTGGTCTTGAATGCTCCAAACTCTGCCAACTCCAACCATCTTCATCATTCATCATTATAGAAAACTTTCTGTCCTTAAAGACAAAGAACGCTTTCTAATTTTCCTCTTTATTAACCTATGTCAGTGGGTTTTTCTTTCTTCTGTGGGATTGTTTTGCCCTTGAGATTCTGAACCCAGAGCGATCGTATTTTCCTTCGAACCAGAACTTTACCTTGGGATATCTATCTTAGATGATTCAGTGGTATCTTTAAATTATTGTATGGAGATTGGAGTATCAGGTTTCTGATTCTAGGAACCAGCTCTTCTTTCAGGACTTTCTTGTATGGTCAGAAATACATATGCCACTTTCTATAGCACACTTCAATGCAAACTATTTATTTATGGTAGGGAGGCATGGGAAAAGTAGCCAGTGTTTGCCTTTCAAGTGTAAGACTTTGAGTTCAAAGCCCAGTACCACTAAATTAAATAACCTTGAAACATATTAAGCAGTGACTTTACCAATATACATTGTGCATTTTCATACAAGAGGTCCTGAGGTTCCTTGTTTGTAGATGATTTATGATTCATGTAAGTTTTAGGAGCCTTTGTATTCATAATAGCTTTTTTGTGGTGTGGGTGTGGGTGTCCTGGGGCTTGAACTGAAGGCCTGGGAGATGTTCCTGAGAAGTTTTGCTCAAGACTCTAATTCTTCCACTTGATCCATAGCTCCACTTCTTGCTTTTTGCTGGTCAATTGGAAATAAGAGTCTCACAAACCTTCTTGCCTTGGCTGACTGATCCTCAGACAGATCTCAGCCTCTTAAGTGCTACACTTATAGGCCTGAGCCACCAGTGCCCAGATCATAGTATCATTTTAAATTTGGGTAAGAATAAAGAGCTCCATATCATTCACAGAGGAATCCAGATATCAATGAAAGCACCCCTGCACATGCGCACATACAATCAACTACACTAGATTCGCAGTTTCCTTGATCCCATAGAAGGTAAAGGACTCCCTTCCCAGCATACCAGCTGGTTCATAGTGCTGGCACTAGAGAATAGTTAGCTTTCTTCACTATTGGAATTTTACTTTCTTACAAAGTACAGAAAAGGAAATGGACGCATTGTTGATTTAAAGGGGGACCAAGACATGAGAAAGGGTATCAATGTTTATGAAGCAATGCACCTTATATCTGGTGAATATAATGTAACCCTTCTATTAATTACAATAAAAATATATGAAAAAAGAAGTTTAACATGTAGGTACTTACAAAGACTTAAGACAACTATGCCTTTTATCATAGACATATAAGAATAGCCGAGACTTATAACTTGTGGTTTAAACATGATGAAAGGGCCATGAAAGTTTCATCCCAGTTTACTGTTGTACATTTACCTTCCAAACCATTTTGATTTATCAATAGCAAGTTGAAAAGGCACAGATATGTTCAAGAACATAAGTAAGGACCTCAAATACGCCTCACATTCCACATCCTCTTTGTCCTTTTTGGCTGCTGTGCAAACGATTATTGATGCAGTGGTTTAATGAACTGGTCTATTGTCACATGGCATATAATCCACAAGTCTCATATCAGATAACTGGGGCAATGTCAGGTGATGGGACGTCCTTGTTCCCCTGGCTCTGGGTGAGGGTCCATTCAGTTTGACAGCAGCTGGCCTGTGTTGGCTTGTGACTGTACCACTCCTGTCTCTGCCTCTGTTGCAACACAACAGGCTATTCATACCTAAATGCAAAGTGGTATTTATCAATTAATTTGTTTTGATAACCATAAATTCATTACACTATTACTGGGTGTCTGTGGCAATTTTTACCAATGTGTGTGATATATGCACTTTGACTGTAATCACCCCTTTACTGCACCATTTATTCTTTATCCCAGTGACCTCTTCCTTTCCCATATAATCCTCTTGTACTTTCAGGCATTAAGAAAAATGTGCCTACATGAACCAATGGATCAAGAACATGCGGTGCACATACGCCATGGACTTGTCTCATCCACTAGAAAAAAAAGCAATGGTACATTCCTAAGGAAATGAAAATGAAGTAAGCCAGAGCCAGAAAAATGAAGTTTTCATGTTTTCCCTTATTGGGCTAGCTAGAGCGTTCTTACAAATCTCTACATAATCACACTGAATGGTATGAAAACATTTTAATTGATGTGTAATAGACTACACAGAAAGCTCAACTAGTATAATTCTTTAGAGAAACTAAATCAAAGACAAAACAAGTGCTATGATTTGGACACTTGCAAAAGTGGGTGCATAGAGCCAAGGAGAGGAGAGCAGACTAATGTAGAGGAAAAAGTGGAGAATGTAGTCAAGAATACATGGAATATACCACAAAATTAATAAGAGTAAGAGAAGTGGTGGATCAAAGGGGAGGTGAAAATGTGGAAGAGATGACACAGATCAAAACAGATCACCCAGAGACTGCTGTATTAAATGGCAAACATTTCAATTACATATCCTAAAATGTTAAGAAGAGAGAGGAAATGGAGAGGTTGGGAGGGGTTAAAGAATATAGAAAGAGGTGATGCTGACCAGAATGAGATATATTTATAAATTTCTTTGTTGAAAGGAATTCCTTTGTACAATTACTTAGAGACTATAAAATATTTAAAAATAAGAAAATCTATCTTCCATAATGGTTAGTACTCATGACACTTTGTGTTTCTGAGTCTGGCTTATTTTGCTCAACATGATACTCCTGCCAGTGGGAAGTCAGCAGAACAATCTTGCCATGTATTAATATAAGCATGTGAAATCATGTTTCTTACTAGAAATAATTCCCATAGACATATTCTTTAAGAATATACCATAAAATCATATATTTTCTATATATCACACAGATATCTAATCCATCATTCAGTGTCACAAAACTATAAATGTTAGCACATTATCATCATATTCTCTATTAAGCTAAAATATTCCACTTCAAAATGTATATTTTGACTCCAGATGAATTACAAAATAATTGTAAGTATGTTTATCAACCTCCCATCCACCTTATCCTCTTAATTTTTAAAAAAATGTATTATTTCTACAAGTGCTATGAAAACTAGCTATTAAAAGCTTACCAGATATTTTCAAATGCTATTAATCCATCAGACCAATTGAACATTCTACAAAAGGTAGAAATAATTGAAACATGGAAATGTCTAGAAATTTCGATTATTAGTCGAGGCCCTTCCTCTAATACTTTACATTTCAGTAACTGACGATGGCTGGAAGCTCTGCACTGAGATTCAATTCCGGTGTGTAATCTCTCGCCAAGCCCTATGTGTGTTACCTTATAAAGCTCTCTCTCAAATTCATCTATGCTTCTATGGTCTGTCAATCCATTTCTACCTTGTGGGGAGAGATTTGGCAGGGGGAAGGGCAGAGGGCAGGAGGCATTTCAAGATGGCACTCTTCAGATCAGATCACTTCATCTCTTTAATGAACGCGCTCTGTTTTCCCGGTTGTATGTGGATAAGACGAGAAACATGAGGAGCTCACAGAGCCTTCCACAGACAGGACTTTGTCAGGCTGTCTTCATCTCTAAATTCCTCAGTGATGAACATTGTTCTCGTCTGCTTAGATGGCTCTTGAAGGCCTCTCATACATCACCTCACAAATTGCAGATGAAGAAAAGAAATTTCCCTTAGTAGCCAAATGAAAGGTTAACAATAATAGGTCACACTTTCAACTTTCCTTTTGTACAAGTATTTCTGAGGATGACTTTTCAGCTAATATTATTTTGATCACATTCCCAAGGTTTCAACATAAAAAGCTTCCAGTGACCCTTTTCTTCTAATGATTTCTGACCTATTTGAGTTCCTTGTATAAATTGGGTTATAGAAGTGGATTTAAAAATCACCATAGATAAATGTATGCTCTGTTAATTTCTAATAAACGGCATTAATTACGTTCTAAAAGAATATTATCAATTAAAACTGCTATAAATCAAATCAACAAATCAGTAAATCAATAAAATTACCGTGTGTGTGTGTGTGTGTGTGTGTGTGTGTGTGTGAGAGAGAGAGAGAGAGAGAGAGAGAGAGAGAGAGAGAGAGAGAGAGAGAGAGAGAGAGAGAGAGAGAGAGAGAGAAGGCATTTTGTTCCATTTTTGGAAGGTAGGAATGGTTTTGTTTGTAGAATGGATGTATCTGCAACTATCCTTTTAATTTTCCACTAATGCTACAAAATGTAGTTTACCTTACCTTAAATCTATTGAAGGGGTCCAAGATTTGAGGCGCCAGAAGCAAACCACTTCTGGGTTTCTCTGTCACTTAGAAACAAAACAACTGGGAAGCAGCTCTGCAGCAAGGGTTCACAGTAGCGGATCAAGGCCAAGCCTCTGGCCTTAGGAGAAACCGCTGGCATGGGTGGTGAAATGACCTGAGAAGTTCCACAAACAAGACCCAGCAAGGAATTGCTCCAGCCCAAATCGAGTCCTGAAGCTGGATGAGCCCAATTACCAGTCTCCCCAGCGTGCTGACTTGCTGAGTGGAGGGGGAAGCCAGAGGGGAATCTGGGAACAGATGTACACTGTGTGGAAATCATCCAAGTCAGAAACCAGAGCCTTTGCTTGGAGAAGGAGGCTGTGAGCGTCAGTATGGTGGGAATTCCAGAGCAGTCTGGACTGCTTCCTCTCCCCTGAGTTAAATTCAAAGAGATATCCAAAGTATGTAACTTTGTATGTACATAAGAATTCTTATGTACATACTTAAGAATTGCATTGTAGAGGGATAACAGGAAGTTCTGGCTGTGCAAGTACACTTGTGCTTGAGATGAAGAGCCTGGAAAGTATCTGCATGTTGGTCAGTGAATTCTAAGCTATTACATTTCTCATATTCATCTTCTTAATTTCCTACACTTTCAGATAACTTTTAAGGTATTCTTCTAAAATCACGTTCGTATTTCCTACCCTAACCTTGTATTCGTGTCTTGTCATTCATTCACAATCACATGGTATTTGAAGATGGAGCCTTCGAGGATTGGCATTCAGGCTTGGTAAACGCCATGATTAATTCTTCTTGAGCTTAAACTTCATGGCTAATTCTGATTAGCCATGTGTCTGTTTTACTGACCCATGACTGAAAATATTTAGTTACATTCTTAAATGGCTCAACTCAAACCAAAGAAAAAAAGGAAAAAAGCATCAAAAGTTATCTGATTGCTCATGATGTAATAATCATATAAATATCAATTTCAGGAACAATAATACAATTTTGCAAGGACGTAGTCAAATTTGTTTATACACGGCACATCACTGAATTCATTGCAATGCTGCAGTTCAGTCTTGGTGGTGAGAGAGAACATGTGGCTAATAAATGTTTAAAGTATTCATTAGGTGATCTGTTGCAGTAAAAACAATCATAATCCTTTGCCTTTCATGGGGCTTGGTGGCATATTATTCCCAGAGGATTGGGGATGGCTACATTACGCTGAACCTATCATCTCTGATGTCCTGGATGGCCCTCCTCCACTCGTAACCCCATCAGGTCTTTCCTTGACCCATTGGTGGATCGTTCCTGGGTCACTCCTGGCTCTTGATGAGTTTCTTATGCATGGACAGCTTTCTTTCTGTGTTATTTCCTTGTCTTTCCTGCAAAGATTGAGTAGCTGACGGCACTTAAGTACTCATCCTCTTGCTGGAGGGAGGTTGGCGGTCTAGAGAGGGAAAGAGGTTGATATTCTTTCTACTCATGTTCATTTCCTGCTTTGGCTTCCTGTGCCTGACAACAGGGTGTAACTATGTCTGCTACTGTGTGAAGAGACATTTTTGTTCTTAGTGATGTCTGGCCAGGGAGCGGGGAAATACTGCAAGCAGACAGAAGAGTGGTAGTACTGGGGTTTGCACGGACTGTGGCTGAGAAGAAGTAAGATGGGCCGAGCTTTGGTTACACAGCACTTGCACAACATGATGATAGTTAATAAACATGCATTGAATCTGTACTTGAAATTTGCTAAGAATTTAGAATTTTAAGTGCTATTACTACAGAAAAAGATGATAAGTATAATTAATTGGCTTGGCTTAATCATTTCGCAGTGTGATGTTCTCCTTGATAATGATATCTGATTTTACCTAATTAACAAACTTGCCATTTTTACAACAGAGACAAACCCAGCTGCCCATTTTATCCTGTGTTCTCAGAGACACCAACATCAGGTAGCTGCTGTCGAGTCTTTGGATTTCTGAGACCCAGCCACACAAGTCTTCCTTGAGCTTAAAGCCAAAGCAGCATCTCATAAGGTCTGCTTTGGAATGAATGTGGCTCAGGGTCATGATTTCCTTCTCCCAGACCTCTGGTATTAGAGAAGTGTGAGGACACTGATGCTGTGGAGTTGTTTCTATGTTAATCAAGAGGCCCAAGGCAGTCTTGTGTTCAGAAGGCTTAGACGCTAAATAAATCAGTGTTCACTGGATCCTAGCCCTCAACAGGGCAGCTAAGCTCTGGAGTCATCGCCATTGCATCATTTCAGCGCAGCTCTTTTTACCTTTATTCAGCACACTTACTGTATAATAATATCTTACAATAATTGTTCGCATAGTTTCCATTTATTGGTCTGGCTCTGATTGCTTCCATTGGAGATAGGATCTAAATCTCCTTTGTCTCACTTCTGTGCTTTCCCTAATTGCAGAGAAACCCCCTCCATTTGGAAGTTTTCTCTGCCTGCTATAATTTCCCTCAAGGCCTGCGCAAAATTTACACTTCTCTTTTCTCATATCTCACACTGTTACTCAACTGTAGTTTGATTGCTTTACTTAAAAAAAATTCACGATGCTTAAAAATTTGATGACATCAATTAATGGCTTCTGTGACAAGTCTGTATGTGCATACATGTGTGTCTCTGAGTGCTTGTGTGCATGAAGTTGTGATGTAGATATGTTTGAGGCTTCTGGGTTCAAAATACCCTAGAGGATGCTTTTTTTTTTTTTTTTTTTTTTTTTTTTGCTTGTGTGACTGGGCCTGGATCACAAATGGAGAGTAGAAAACATCTGTAATTCGATGCTTCCAAATTTCTATTTTAATAATTAACTCTTGCTATTCCAGATTCACAGTTAAGATTTGGCCAAAAGGGGAAGAAGGATTGAAAATACTATTTCAAATACGTAGTTGAAGTGGAGCATATTGCAAACAGAGCGGCTTACGATTGTGAGGTATGCAGAGAGAGGAGAAGGTTTGTGAGTGTAAAATGCAGGAGAGAGGGGTGGGTGGCAGGTGCAACCAGTGCGGGGTGAATTCTGAAACAGTAGAGCATATAATTGGATGATGCACCTTCCTTGCTGCAGGTTCTGTACCACACATGCTGGAGCTGCCTGCCGTGCTGGGGAGAAGAGGTTGCCATAACGCGCGAACTTCTAGAAATTCTACAAAGGCCTTTTGCTTTCCTCCAAAGTGTCTCTTTCAGGTGTTTACTTGTATGGCTTGAAATGCTTTTCTTATCATCTTTCATTTTGCAGTTAAAAAGATTAAGGATCTAGAAATACTCCTAATTTGAAGTAAGTCTAGATGGTAATAGCATATTCTCTAAGTTCCTCTCTCTCTCCTTTCGTACCTTCCTTCCTTCCTCCCTCCCTCCCTCCCTCCCTCCCTCCCTCCCTCCCTTCCTTCCTTCCTTCCTTCCTTCCTTCCTTCCTTCCTTCCTTCCTTCCTTCCTTCCTTCCTTCCTTCCTTCCTTCCTTTTTCCTTCCTTCCTTCCTTCCTTCCTTTCTTCCTCCACTACTTCCTTCCTTTCTTCTCTTATGTGTGTTTGAGTGACAGAATATTCACTCTGTTTTCCTTCTCAGTCACTCATTAATGTTTTAATGATGTTTTTTTCTGGTCTTGCTCTCCACTTGAGCCACAGCACCACATGTGGCTTTTTCTGACCAGTTTACTGGAGGGGAGGGCTTCACGGACTCACTTTCCTGGGATGGTTTCAGCCCAGGAGTCTCCGATCTCTGCTTCTTGAGTACCTTGGGTTGCAGATGTCAGCCACTGGCTCCTGGCCTTTTGAATCTTGTTTATTGCCATATTTCCTTTTACCCACTAATGATAAGTACAAGATCATATACCTATTGACTTTTTGCCTGTTTACTTTGTAAACATGGTCAAAGATGTTTATCCACTCTAAATGTTTTGGGACAAAGTCTTTAGAGTACTGGAAATAGAGAATAACATCAGCAAAGAGAAATAAATTGACTTTTTTCTTCTCTGTTTATGTTCTTGTTATGTCTTTCTTTTGCCCTATTCCTCTGGATAGGTAATTCAGTACTATATAGGAGAGGAGTGGAGGGGTTTCAGAATTTCACCATTTAGTATGATGTTGGCTATAAGTTTGTCTTATAATATTTAGGTATAATCCTTCACTCATAGCTTTTCCACTGCCTTCTTGATAAGGAAATATTGAATTGTGTAAAGGTTTTTTTTTTACCTCTATTGAGATCATCAGATAATTCTCGTCCTTGGTTCTATTTGTGTGAGGTATTATATTTGTTGACTTACATATATTGAACCATGCTTTCCTTCTTTGGATAAAGCAACTTGATCTTGATGTACAATTTCATTTTATTTATTTATATTTTAGTTGTTGAATTTAGTTTCCAAGTCTTTTATTGAAGAGCTTTACATCTCTGTTCATCCAATAGATTGATCACTATTTCTCTTCCCACCCCGTCCTCTCTCTTTGTTGTATTCATGTTGCCTTTATAATATTAGTTTGGTAGCTCTCCTTTCTTTTCAATTTCATAGAAAAGTATGATGAATGTTGATGTTATTTCTTTTATATATATTTTATAGAATTTAATTCTGAATCTGTTGGGTGCTGGTTTTTTTGAGGTTCAATCTTATTGCAATTAATCTTCTTTTAATCTTCTTACTTGCTATGGACTTGTTTAAACAGTTTGTATCCTCTTGGCATAGTTTGGCTGGTTCAAGTATCCTGGGAATACATTCACTTTTAGAATTCTCAGTTCACAGAAGTAAAGGTTTACAAAGACTTCTCTGAGAATATTTCAGATTTCACTTGTATTTGTTGTGATAGCCTTTTTAATCCCAAAGTTTATTGATTTAGGTGATTTCTTTTCTACTTTTGGCCAACCTGTCCTTCAGAGTAGACTAGGCAGAAGACAGAATTTCAGGACTGATTAGTCACATTGGAAAACAGAGGTGAAAGTACAGAAAAATCAAAGAAAGAAATTCACAAGAACTTCAGTACTTTATTTTGATAACTAATTTCAGAATCAGGAGGATTCTGGCACAGTATGAGATATAAACTGAATGCACAGGAAACATACTCAACAAAACAATAGAAAGAAAACTCCCCAGCTCATGAAGGGAAGCCCATGGAGAGATAAGAGGTATTTAGACTACATAGAATACCAGTTCAAAATAAAATCTCCTGATGACAAACAATATTTAATATGACTAGTACATAGTCCAAAGAAAGAATACTGAATGTGGAAAAAGTAAAAACAAAACAAAACAATCAAAAACATTACAAAGAAAGTCTGTCAGAATAACATCAGATACCTTAAAAAAGATCTTGAAAACAAGAAAGGCTTGGTATGATGTTTTCCTGGCCCCAAAGGTCAAGATTACCAATCCCGAATACTATATTCAGTAAAGCTATTACTCAAAGCATAAGAACAATTACAAATCCAAGCAGTCACCGAAGAGAAGAGCAAAACAAAAGATGGATTCTGATCCCATACTGCAGAACCTACTCAAAGATACTCTGCGTAGAATAAAATCATCATGAAAATAGAGACAGTGTAAAAACAACACATTCCACCGGGAGAATGGTGAAACACGAGAAGAGCAGTAAGTACAGCACTAAATTTGGGGTGAGTGGAATTACAGGAAATACAACCTACCTTTCAATTCTAATACTTAATATGCATGGATTTAATTCTTCAATTGAAAGATGTAGAATGGCAAGTTGGATCAAAAGGCAAGACTGAATCATCCACTGTCCACAAGGAATATATCTATCTGAAAAAGAAATTGTTAACTTTGTGTTAAATAGTGGAAGCAAATTTGTCTCATCAAATGGATCCTGAAAGCAAGATAGCTTTAATCATATCTTAGAGACTTCCAACCAAAATTCATCAGAAGAGACAAAGAAGGTCAATGTAATGGTATTCAAAAGAGATTATAATTTTTATCATCAATGCACTAACTGCAGGCACACTCAACATTGTTTAACAATCACTCTTGGATTTAAAAGCATACATAGACTCCAAGACAATAATGGCAAAAGATTTTAATACTCCAGTCTCACCAATGGATGGGTCACCTAGGCAAACACATCAGAAATTTCTGACCTGCATGACACAAGAGACCAAGGGAACTTAACGGACACCCAAAGAATATTTTATTTTGCAGCTTCACAATACACATTATTTTCAGCAGCTTTTGGAATATACTGCAAAATAGGCCACATTCTAGGTCATAAAGCAGTTCTCAGTGAGTTTAAAAAAACTGAAATAATCCTCTGTATCCTGTCAAATCATAACCAAATAAAGTTAGAAGTTAACCGCAAAAGACACCATCAAAAATATTCAGATTTTAGGAGACTAACACATTGCTGGATGAAGTGTGAACCAGTGAAGAGGAGAAATCCAAAATTCTCACAGTCCATCCATAATAAAAATACCCCCCCCCCAGAGCCTTTGGGATTCAGCTAATACAGTTCTAAGAGGAAAGTTTACAGCTAAACAGAGAGAGCCCAAATAACACCCTGACAACCTACATTCTTAGAATAAGAACACTCAACGCCCAAAATTAATACATGGAGAAAAATAGCAAAAACTATGGCAAAGAGACTAAATAATTCACAGTTTGTAAGACCCTTAGCCAAGAAGAGAGAAATCACCCAAATACATGCACACAATTTGTTCAGTAGAACCTGACCTGTTATTTTAGAGAAGTTTTATTAATTAACTATAAAATGTTAGATTAAAACAATTATAAAATGGTATCTACCTCAACAGATTCTGTAAAAATTAAATAATAATTGGTCAAGTAAAGCAGAGACAATAAGTCAATGGATAATGTATACTATTACCTTTTTCCCACTGTCATTTCAATGAATAATTTGCTTCAGGCAAACAAACTATGTCAGATCAATGGTGAAGAATTAAAGAATGTTCTAGCCTGAAGGAGTTCACAGGTTAGAGACTAAGCACTTGGGTAGTTCATTTATTATGATTTTATGAGCATACTTGTATAAACAATGTAGAAAGTAGAAATTTAACACAAAGGATCGAGATCTAACAGCTGAGGAGGATTAGAATTACCTTTTAAATTATAAGCCACTGTAACTTTGTAAAGTGAAACAAAATATCATTGACTGTCATGGGATTCTGTAAATAGTTATGCATATAAAAAGCAGAGGATGCAGAGGAAAATGCACATGCAAAGGCATTTCGAGAAGGGAGGGTCTGCCAATGAGCTCAGTGTTATTTGGTTATATGTGGTGAGGGAGAAGCTCGTGATAGAAAAGTAGAGAAATGACCACGGACCTTCCTGCATGAAGGTGTGTGCTTGCATTTTGCCTTTACAACTCATCATGGCATGGCAGGCTTTAATTTAGCATACATTGAGTAGAGTTATCTGAAGCTAAATGCTTGTTTGTGACCATGCTTTCATCTCTTTCCCGTATGATCTGAGTCTTAGTATCACAGGAATGGATTCTAAGGGAGAACATTTCTTTTCATATCTTTGTCCTTCTGTCTTGAGGATCAAGGCAAGAACACAACTGAGTGACAATTTTTTTCATATATTTTTTGAGTGACATTCTTTTTTAAAGTTAAATTTCATCAGGCACAATTTATTTCGAATCCAGTGGCTCCCAACCTGTTAAGCAAAGCAGGCGTGCCTCAAGAGAAGACAGTAGAGGACACCGAACATAAAGTGGTTTTAGTGCCGTGCCAGCCTCTACTGCTAAGCTTTGCCCAGCTCTGTAACCTCATTTTGAGGAAGGTGTTCAAGAAGGTAGGTATGACACAGTGCTTGGCAAGACAAGCCTCACGAGCACATCTGCAAAGCAACCGAGAAGCCAGGACATCTTTGGAAATTATAGACAAATAATACGGCACAAAGTTATTAGGGTACTTTTCAGTACAAGATCGGGGTGTATTTATTTATTTGGTGTCTTTTTGTGAGTGAGGAATTTGCTAGAAAATTCTCAGGAACTCCAGTGAAGAGGCCCCTGGCGTTGGCACATGAAGTGGGGAATGCATTTCCCAGGAGTGTGAGCGGCCGCACGGCCGCACGGGACTTACTGGAACAATGACCAGTACTGGAAGAACCATTGTTCTCAGTCAACAGACTTATACACGTTCTGCTAGACCATGGTCAGGCTGGTGGCACGAGACTTGACACTAGATCTGACTGCTCACATATGGTGTCTCATCTGGGAGTAAGAATGAAATACGATGGAGATTTGAGAAATTGAGGTCTGGGGTAATGCAAGGTGAGTGATTAGGTAGGCAAGGGAATCTTGGCAGGCAAGAAGGAACAGAGCCCAGGAGAAACCAATCTGTGTACACCATGTGCATGGAATGGAATCCGAGCTGGACTGGCACAGAGGGGATGGAAGGCCAAGGCATGCCAAGGCACAGACCCACCAGAAGGCCAGCGCTGCTGCAACGATCTGCTGCTTCTGCCTGTTTTCAGTTTGGGATAGCGTCGAGGCTTTCTGACCTGAGGTAAAACTCTGTTTTGGGATTTGTCCATGGAGAGGTCCTCTAAAGAACAGGCCTGAAAAAAGAAAGAGATGAGATCCTGGCACAGGAGGTAGATAGCGGGTGGTGTATTCATTGTCAAGCCAACACTTCCAGAACATGGAAGTAAATCATTTCCCAAATGAGAGTAAAGGTCACACTTACATGACTCTCACCAAAGGTGAGTACACTCAGCCTTTCTTGAATTAAATTCTCCATCAGTTCAGTTCTCCATTCTTTGGGCAATTGACACTGAGAACGGGATGCCTTTTAAGCTCTGGATTGGCATGCTGGCTGTACCGCTGAATACAAAACTCATCCTTCAACGTTCCTATAGATTAGATTGAACACTGTCTTTTAAATACCCAAAACAGCGCCTGAAGCAATGCCAGGTTTAATACTCTTAGATCAACAACACAGAACACATCAAAACTGGACTTTTTATTTGGGCTTGAGAGAGTTATAACACAATTCACCTGTGGTGAAGCCCCTGCTTCCTGGCAGTCAGGATTTTTATGTGATGGAGTTACGAGAAGGAAGACTTGTGATTTTCTCATCCTCATTAACTAGAATAGACAAAGATCTCAGGATGTATTCTTGTGATTGCATCCTTACGTCAAACTGGCTTGTTGGCAGGTGATCTCTGAAGTCTTCCTCCTCATGTTGAAGAAATGGACTCTATTCAAGGAGGTGAATTCTGCTGGAACCTGAAGTAGCTCCCGATCCTCTGTGAAAGACCTGTGCCCAATGCTGAGATAAGTGGTATCTGCTATTTTAAGGAGCAAAGTTTACGACGCCTGGTCATGGAGCACTGGGAGACTGCACAAAGTAACTTGAATGACAAACTCTGTGGTAGGGAATGCAACATGGCCCAGCACATAGGAAAAACAGCCTGCTAGCCCACTCTCCTCCATCTCACTTTTCCTCTACAGCCTGATTGGGGGCACGTGTTTGTAAATGTATGGACAAGACGGTAAGATATATTCCTGTTGATTTATACAAATTTTGGAGAAGAAGAGCTCTCATGAGCTTTGTGGGGCTCAGGCAGGCTCATACTGCAGAAGATATGAGAGCCAAGTCAGAGAGAATGAGGAAATTCCATTTGCCAGATACTGCAGGGCCGGGAGGGCATCAGGCAGATGGCACAGCATTATCAAAGGCTCAGAGGTATCAGAGATTGTAGACATTCCTCAGCCATCCTAGGGCATGGAGGAACCCTAGAGGGCCTTGAAGAGAAAGATAAACAAGACAGCCTCTATTTGTTGAATGGCTCTGTGTATTAAAAACCAATAAAACTACTTGATTATTCTCCATTCCAGTCTTGCTCCCCTCTCTGAGTTACACACCTTGTGCCAATTTATGACAGTGTTGACAGAGTTATGATCTAGCTAAAAATTACCATCACCCACAATTGGTATATCTGCTGTTATAAAACAAAAGTAAATGCCAAGGGGTGGGGAGTGATAGGAGGAAGGGCAGAGTGTGCAAGGCGGCCTTTTGCATCTTTTCTTGTGGCAATGTTCTTTTTATGCTAATATCTTATAGCTTCCTACCTTAATGGCCCCATTAAATGCCATGAGAGTATTTGCAAGAGAAAAGTGTACCTGGAGATGAAGATGTAAAGTTACTAAGTGCATTTTGAGGACCAGAGAAGATTTCTCAGTAAAGGAGTTAATGTTCCAAAGAAAGCTTTGTTTATCCTGCAGCCTTTATGACTGCACTGTTTTCTTCTCTCACCACCTTAATTCTCAACCACCATAAGGCTGTCCAGATGTTTAAAATAAAAAGCCCATTTGGGTATTATCGGAGATTACTGGGAAAAGATAGACAGACATGATGTTTAGCTATGCAACATAAATTCCCCGAGTGTGCGCCATGCAGAACAGTCTATATCCTCACCCTGAAAGACTGAACTAATAAATCATAAAAATGAGACACAGGGTCTGAACACAATTTACCTCTAGCCAGCTGCCATTGCAGGGAGAGAGGAATGGAGGTGGAGATGAGGAATGAAAAATAATGTACTGTTCCAGTCGCTGCAGATCTGGTGGCCTGACTTACCCATAATCTACATTTGAGCATATCTGGCTTGTCCCTGACCTTCTTATTTAAACATAGCAGTTGCCTTTATTAGACTCATATTTTGTCTTCATCAGACTTGCAAATGGAGCGATCACGTGTGATCCTTTCATCCAGTCCGATGCCCTCATTTATCTCATTCATTCATTTCATTTCTGCTGTGCCTGTTTTACCTACCTCATTTTATTTCTGCTGTGCCTGTTTTACCTGCCTGTGACAAATTCTGCCTGAGATCCCATCATTCTTGCCACACTCTTGTATCTCATCATCTAAAACATGGATTCCTCAGATATGGTGGTACATGCATATGATCACAGTACAGAAGAGGCTGTGGCAGGAGGATTGAGGGTTTGAGGGCATCTTGAGACTGGTTTTAAAATCAAGGAGAAAATCAATCATACAAAAACCAAGGAAACCAAGAAACAACTACCAAATCAAGTCCAAAAAAGTAATTATCTACTTCATTCTGGTGCTGTTTTCAGTCTGCGTCACATAAACAGTGTCACTTCTGGTTGGGTGACTGCCTACATTGGTGAGCCTCAGTTAACTTGTTAATAACAGCTCGGTCCTTAATATCGTTGAATCAAGTCTTATTCTGTGCAGCTCCTATCACAATGCCAGCTATCCTTTATAGACTTGCCTACCTCAGTGAATGGTGTGGAGACTTCATTCAAACACTTGCCCTATCAACCTGCTTTCAGATTATTAGGCATAGTCTCATCTATGAAGTCCTATGAAGTGCTGCTCCTGCTGTTTTCAAGTAAGCTAAATCTACATGTGGTAAGTATTTTACCTAAGAATGCACTGTGAAGAGCAAGGCAGGGTCTTGAATCCATACGTCAAACAAGAGGCAATCTGCAAATGCAGTGCCTTGACCATGGTGGATGTTCAGAACTTGGATGGAATTAAAAGGATGTGACTAGGAAGAACACACAGGAAAAGCCATCTCTCTACTGGGTTATGCAGAATTCCAGCCATGCGACTGTCATTCAAAGTTCTTATTAGTGCTTAGGCCACCTGTCCTCAATCACAAGCCAGCGACCTGGATGGCCACAGCTCTAGGCTGGGTTCTGGCTTTGCATTTGGTGGTGTGGGGGGGTGTTCAGTCACTGGACTCCATCATGCGACTAACTTGTATAAAAGAAGCACTGATCCAGGCTTGGGTGGATGGGAATGCCATATCACTGACTTGAAAAATGCAGAGAAATATCCAGAAGAAAGTAAAAAGGAAAGAGACAGCACTCGATCACCTTAGAGCTCATGGATAAAGACCTTGGCAATGAGTTTGTTTTTCTAATCTTTGAATTCCTTATCTAGAAAGGCGGCTTACAATCCACTGTCAGTCATTTATGCATGATCCCAGCACATAGAGATGTTTGTATGTACTTAGGAGCACAGAGTTCTAGAATGGAATAGAAGAGGTATTTCAAGTGAGGTGCTGAATAACACTGAGATATTAGTTACTTTTTCACAGCTCTAACACAAATATCTAAGAGAATAATTGAAATGAGAGGAAGCATTTGTTTGGGCTCATGGTTCCATAACAGAGAGGGCTTGACAGAGCACAGCAGTTCATACCATAGAAGCCAGAAACAGAGAAAATTATACTGGAAACATTTTCACCAACACGTCCATTGTGTGCTTTGCCAAATTCTAGGTGTTTCTTGCTGTAATCAAGTGCAAAGTGAATATTATCCAACACAATAGGCTTCCATTTCAGGCCTACAACTAACTAGTTCTGCTATCTAACAATCTCTGAACCATTGTCTCATCCCAACTGCTAGTGATTATACTTTTAGCACAAATATTCTCTGTGTGTGTATACTTACCACCAGATTCCTGGGAATTTTACTGTTGCCACTTCTTTACAAACAGATGGTCACTAATGAGAATGTTCCTGTCCCTTACCTGTAATTCCTAATTATATAGCATAAATACAAATTTAGCTTTAATTCAATTAAGTGGTAATGAGGTGAGGAAATATTACTTTAACATATTACTGTAGTTCTGGTTGGTAAGCAGTAGATAATAATATTTGTGTTCCATTAGATTCCGAGGCACTCTGAGAACCTACAAAATCTACTAAGAAGTTTTCAAATGACTCTGGCTGTAATAGCTTGTTAAAGGCAAAGTACTCAGATAATGAAATGCGTACTTCTTTAGAGAAATTTAATTTAAGATGCTTTTTGAGTCCTATGCAGCAAAAGATTTTGCACACTCACATATATAGCTCTGTGGAGAATCTACTTTATCTTTGATTGTTTACATCATCCCTGAGGTAAATGCAATGTCAAATCACTTCTAGTTATGTTCATAATTTCATGTCATGAACACAAGACCAACTTTAACTATTGTTGGCCATCCGTGAATGTTGCTACAGTTTCAATGTTTTCCCCTCTTAACTTCATGTGAGCCCTAATATGCAATGCGTTAGAATGCATGGCTGCTGGCAAATGATGGACTTGTGAGATACCCACCTTCACAAAAGGGTTTAGTACCCTGATAAAGAGGCTTTTGGCGTTATGGGCTCAGCAAAGGCTAGGGTAAAGTGCTTAGCAGAGATGAGAATATGGGTTCATCTCTAGCTCTAAAATCAAAGGTGGGAGTTTACCTTATTTCATGTGAGAATATAGCATTCCTCTCTTCTGGTAGATATAAAAACAGGGCACCATCTTGGAAGAAGCCAGCTGAAACACCGGCTAGCCTGTGGGTCTTAGGATGTCTAGTTTCCAGAACGATTCTGTCATACAAAATTTCCAGTCTTCACTGTTCTGTCATACTGGTACACAGAGACTAAGAAGCCCTGTGCAAAACCCCAGGAAAAACTTTTGACTACTCAACTTTGGATGATGTGTTCTCTGCCTTTGATTACACTTTATTTGTTTGTTCCTAAGACTACCAACAAAAATCCCACTTGGTTTCTGCCATTTGTATCTCACATGAATTTTCTAGGTGTCAAACAAATTTATTCTTATTCATTATTCAACAAGAGTTGGAGATGTGTTATGATATGGGGATGGGTGTTACAGTATGCATGTGAATGAGAGAGAGACAGAGACAGAGACAGAGATAAAGAAAGAAAAGAGGAGGAGCAGGTGGAAGAGAAAAGAGAGAAAAAGGAGGAGTAGGAAGAGGAAGGGGAGGAGGAGAAGAATGAAAAGTCCCTAAATGTGCTCTCTGCAAACATGGTGATCATTGTGTAATTCATAATTCGAAGACATGAGAACAAATTAATGGTATGGTTCTAAGCCCCAGTGTGAAGTCCTGAGCACAAGAAAGACAAATGTCCTCCTCAAACAAGAAAGAGAACCCAGTATTCCTCAACCTCACCTGGGTTCTTGATGGCCTGGCTGATGCTCATTGGTGAGATCATGTAGTTTAAACAATCCACAAAATCCAGCCAGATTGTCACATAAAATTATCCATCATGCCAAAGCAGCTGCCTCTAGCCTTCTTCACTGGCCCTCTAGTTCCTGGGCTTTGGGAACATCTTTTACATCATATTAGGAATTCTTTTCACACAGGATTTCAAGTAGGCAGCTCCCTGCCATATGAAATTAGCTTCATTGAACTATTCGGCCCACCACATGTCAAGTCAGAAAGACTGTTTGGAAATGATTGCTGCCGAGTTTATTGTCAGCAAAATAAATCATTATTGACCTTTCTGCTTTAAAGAATTTAATGAACTCAGAAGTAGAAATTATCCACAGCCCTGATAACTGGAACCTTGGAATCTACAACACAAACCCATTTTCGTTAATGCCCATATTTGGATATCTCAGGAGCCATGGATATTAATAACAGATCAGACCCAGGGAGAAAACTGATTGCAGGAAAGACAACTGGGCCCAACTCAAAGTCAAACAAAAAATGAGATATATATGTATATATAGTATAGTATATACCAATATATATCAAAATGATATAGAAATGTACCTAATAGAATAGCAGGCACAAAATAAGCATAGTCTATACAATCATGATATTAAGCAAAAATATACTGCACATATTATATTTTAACCATTATTAGATGTGTATAAACTAGTCATTTTTACTTTTGGAAACAATGGTGAGACTCATAAGAGACATGAGGGAAAACGTACCTAAAATAATAACAACATTAATATTAATAATAATAGTAATAATTTATTCACTCAAGAGCATTTCTAGTTTACAGAAGACCTACAGTTTCCTAGAAGCTAGAACTATACCAAATCTAAGACAGACACAGTGCAAACAAGATTGGTCATTGATGACTACTTAGTGGTGGTACTTGAACTTTGTCTAGTTTAAATTCAGCCATCAAACCAGCAAACCAAAGTTTACAGATTCTGTCTGCCTTTCTATCTTCTTTCTTTCTTTCTTTCTTTCTTTCTTTCTTTCTTTCTTTCTTTCTTTCCTTCCTTCCTTCCTTCCTTCTTTCTTTCTTTCTTTTCTTTCTTTCTTTCCTTCTTTCTTTCTTTCCTTCTTTCTTTCTTTCTTTCTTTCTTATTTCTTTCCTTTCCCTCCCTCCCCCTTCCTTCCTTCCTTCCTTCCTTCCTTCCTTCCTTCCTTCCTTCCTTCCTTCCTTCCTTCCTTCCTTCTTGTTGGTTGTGAGATTTGAACTCAGGACTTGGACACTGTCCTTGAGCTTCTTTGTGCTCTACCCCTTGAGCAATAGCACCACTTCTGATTTTTGAGTGGTTAATTGGAGATAAGCGTATCATGGGCACTTATTTTCCCAGGCCAGCCTCAAAATGTAAGACTCAGATCTCAGCATCCTGTGTAGTTAGTATTACAGGCATGAGCCACTTGTGTCCAACTGATTCTGCCTTCTCTAACTGAAATCTTGGGAAGGATCTTTTTACATAGCTTTTCTTTACAATGAGATATTAGGTTATCTGTAGTTTGAGAATGCTTTATTTTATAACTTTTAGGGTCATTCTAGTGTAGCAGGGCCATTTGATAAGGTAGGGAGGATATCATGAATGATATCATGACCAAATCTTTACTTTGCAGCAGAAAGTTTGAGCCTATTCTCAATGAATTTCTCTTGGCTCTCCTTAAACATGTGCACATATATTTTCTCCTATTACATTTAAGGTACCTTAAAGATTTGAATCCTCTGCCCCAGTTAGATTGGCCATTACCAAGAAACAAACAGTAACAAATTATGGTGGGGATGCAGCCAAAAGGGAACTCTAATACACTGTTGATGGGAATGTAATCTGTTCAACTATTCTAAAAAATCAGTATGGGGGTTCCTCAAAACACTAAACATAGACCTAACCCCTAGTATCCAGCAGTCTCACTCCTGGGACTTTATCTAGTAGAGCATAAACAAAGCTACAGTAAAGGCACCAACACAACTGTGCTTGTTAGAAGACTATTTACCACAGCCAAGAGAGCAAATCATCCCAGATACCCCTCAACAGACAAATAAATCAAGAAGATGTTGAATATATAAACAATGGATTTGACTCAACCATCAAAGAGAATGATATTTTACTATTCATAAGGAAAAGAAAAGACTTAGAAAAACTATTAAGTGAAGTAAGTCAAACCTAGAGAAACACTTGTTACATGGTTTTCTTCATTTGTGGTAGCTATAATGTGCCTATACATTTGTAAGTAAACAAACACCCTTGGTGGTATGTGAATGGTGACAAATGAATTAACAGATGTAGAATAGACTATGGGGAGTACACATAATTCTTTAGAAAGACAAAATAAGTATCAGGAAATGGATACTTGCAAGAGAGTGAATGTGGTCAAGAGGAGAGGGCCAGATGATTGAAGGGAAGAAGGAAGGAGAATAAAGTCTAAAATTAAGAAGAGGAAGGGCTGGGTTGAATTTGGATGAAAATGTTGAAGGGATGTCACAGGTCAAGATGTAGTGCATATATAACCTGCTTTATTAAATGGGGAAAATTCAATATGAATCTCACAAAATTAAAAGGTGGGGAATGGGGTGTGTTGGGAAGGTTGGGTGAGAAGGTTGGATGACAATGATCAAGACACACTGCCCTCATGCACTGCTTTGTGGAATGGCAAGTCCTTTGTATAACTACTCAAAGATATTAAAAATTATTTAATCATAAAAAATGTAATCCAGTTAGATTAAGAGGCTGAAAATCCAGGATGTGCTCAGTCCACTAATCCTGAGGCTTCTTGCTAATGCTGAGACATTCTCTGTTGGCTCTCTCATAATTCAGCTTTCTGTTCAGTAAATGACTCATTATCATGTCCTTTTCACAAGTTATTGGCTAGAAGGCAAAAGATATAGACACTTCTGTTTTCAAAAAATGGGGAAACACCTGGGTATAGTGGTGCACAGCTGGAATTCTAGCACTTGAGGGGTAGTTGCAGGGGGATTTTGAGTTCTAGGCTTGTCTAAGCAACATATCAACACTTTGCTTCAAAAAGATAACAAGGGAGCCAGGAGCAGTGGCTCACACTTGCAACTCTAGCTACTAGGTTGGAAGAGATCATGAAGATGGATTTGAGGCCAGCCAGGATTCTACGGAAGCCATCGGAACTGTCTCCTGGGTGTGGTAAGTGTCCCTCATCCCAGCTCCAGGAGAAGCATCATTGGTGAGGCCAGCCTTGACATGTGCTTGGACGCTATTTGAGAGAGCATGAAGGCAAGAAAGTATATAATTACATGATTTGGGTGTCAGGCCCAAGCAGTGCTAGGAGTAAATACTTGAGTAAGTGAACACTATATGCCAGCCACCACCAATCATGAAGCACAAATAGGTTCATGTTGCCCAGAGCCTTATCCGGAGGTCAGGAAATGTTAGTAACTAGACTTCAGTGCTTCCATGCTGTAAATTTCGGGTCCATTGTTATTTTTGACTCTCGATTCCACTATTCGGACTCAGTTGTATTCTGGATGATTGACTTTTCCCTGTGTTGTCTGTCTTTCCCTAAGAATTGTTCAATTTTTTTTATATATCCCCTGCCTAAGAAGAGTTGGATATCAGAAACTTTGTTTTATTTTAAAAGTTATCGATTCCCTTAATTCAATATATCAATTTTTAAATTAAATGAAAAATCTATTTAAAAGAAACATGGGTTCCTTATGAATTGCATCAAACTGATCTCATCCTGCTGAATTAATTTTTTTTTGAACCAGTTACTCTTTCCTCCACCTCGACTTTCATTTTTGGAAGGAGAATTCTATCTAATGCTTATCTCATAGACCAATTTTGGAAGTGGATAAACTTAAAAATATTTTTACAGGTCCACAGATGGAAGAGATTGTTTTTCAAATGGGTATAACTAGTCTCTCATCTTTTTCTTACTCAAAGAACATTGCTGATGATAATTAAAAGTTTTTATGAGAAGAAATTTAGATGAGATTTTTGGTTTAGAGTGAAGTTTTAGTAATGTTGAAATGAGATGATGTACTGTGCATGAATCTGGGGAGAGTCAAGCTGTGGCCAGCAGCATGTTTGTAGTGTCTTTATAAAAGTCAGGCTCCAAAAAAATATCTAAGAGCATGATGCTATGAGGAAATTGAGACTTTGCAGTTGTAAGTACTCAACATAAAGTTTGGATGATGTCCTAAATTGAACAGCTGGTGTTCTAATAAAAAGAGATGCACAATACAAATACACAAGCAGGGAGGAAGTACATTTAAAGACAGGCAGAAACTGGCGTGATACATATACCACCTAAGGAAAACTGAAGAGTGCAGGGAGACACCAGAAATTTGGCATGCAAGAAAGGCTATGTCAAACCTGGACTTTGAACGTCTTTCTTTTTAGATTCATGAGGGAATATATTCTTTTTTTTTTTTGCCAGACTTCTGGGGCTTGAACTCAGGACCTGAGCACTGTCCTTGAGATTGCTCAAGGCTAGCGCTCTACCATTTGAGCCACAGAACCATTTCCAGCTTTTTCTTTGTATGTGGTTCCTAGGGCTTCGTGCATGCTTGGCAAGCACTCTACTACTAGGCCAAAATCTCAGCCCCTATTACTAATTTTTTTTAAATCGTCAAGTTTGTTAGGGTAACCACTCTTCAAATCAACAAATAGCAGAACATCTGCAAAGGCCTCCAGTTATAATGGACAACCAAATTTTGCATTTTTTGAAACTATTTTTAAGTTATCTGTAAGTAGTTGTACAAGGCAAGTAGCATTTAACATAGCAGTATATGAATATAATGCATCTTGACCAGTGTCGCTTCCTTCAACAATCTCATCCTCCTTCAATCCACCCCTTCCCTTCCCTTTCTTAAGTTTATGGTATAGACAATGAATTCTTGATTAGCTCCCTCCATTCCCTTCATTATCTCTCTGTCTCTTTTTGTCTGTCTGTCTCTCTGTCTCTCTTTCTCTCCCCGCACCTTGTTCACACTTTTGCAAGTACCATTTCTTGGTGTTTATTTTTTTGAGCTTTGATTTATTTTTCTAGAAAATCGTACTATTTGAGTTCTATGTAGTTTCTATTATAATTAAATTGATTCATTAGGTACATTTTATCTGCCACTAATGAGGGAAACCATGCAGCCTTTGTTTCTCTGGGTCTGGCTCAGTTGGTAGGAATATAAGCGTGTTCAGCCACTCTGGAAAGGAGTGTGAGACTCTTCAGAGAGCTAAGCAGAACTATGTGCAGATGATAGTTATTTGCACATAGCTATTGAGCCTTTGTGCCCCTCTCCTACAGGCAAGGTTACAGTAAAGCCCTCAGCACATTGATATTAATTACAGCCATATTCATAGTAGCCCAGATGTCCCTTGGTGGGCTAATGGATGAAGACAGTATGGTGTATATACACACAGAATTTACCTACCCATCGGAAAGAATGATGTCGCATCATTCATAGGAACGATTTTTTTCCTTTTAAAAATACAAAATTTGAACAATTAATTTTTTGCCAGTCCTGGGCTTGAGCTCAGGGCCTGAGCCCTGTCCTTGGACTTTCTCAGGCTAGAGCTCTAACACTTGAGCTTCAGCACCACTTCTGGCTTTTTTCTATGTATGTGGTATCAAGGAATCAAACCCGTGTCTTCATGCATGCTAGGCAAGCACTCTACCACTAGGCCAAACTCCCGGCCCTGAACAATCAATTTTAATTCACTTTAAACTTACCCCAGTTCCCATAACTAGACCGGAAGGCTCCCAACTTGCCTTTTTATTTTTGCTACCGTCGTTTATCTCAAGTTAAATAGACACCTGTTTCTGTTTCCTACATTTAACACTCCAAATTTGCAAGGCTCTTCATGCCATTCCCACTGGTCCCCTCCAGCAAGCCCCCGTCATTTTCTCTGGCTAGTGACAGGATGCCTGACACAGCGATCAAGTGCAAGTCTCTGGATTTAATCAGGACTTCATCGCATACTTGTTATGCGACGTCCATTCAACTCATGGGACTGCTCATCTTTGCACTAGACCTTTTTCCCCAGGAGTTTTAGATTCACAGGAAAGGTTAACAGGAAGCACAGTGGTTTGCTGTACTTCACTTGTCCCAAGTACGCAGATCCTTCTTTAGGAAAACAATAAACACATCGATTGACACACTGCTGTAGTACAAACACTGGAGTTTGGTGCAGGGCCATTTCCTGGTGATAGACAGTCCATGAGCCAGGACAGTAATGGTGGATCTCTACCCATTACAGCAACCCGCAGAGCCTTCCCACATTTCAAAGAGCTCTTTTCAAACATTCATCTTCTGGCTCTTCCTCCAGAATTTCACCTTTTCCAGAATGTCCCATTGTTTGAATCCTAGAGCAATGTCCTTTCCTGAGGTCTCTTCCATTTAGTAATATACCCTTGGGTTTCTGTGATATATTTTCATAGTTTGGTAGCCCCGTTATTTTCAGTTCTGAATTTAATACTGAGTATTCCATCTTAGTACGGAATAATATTCCAGTACTTGGATGGGCTATGCTTTGTTCTTTCACTTGCTCCAATAATGTATTGATTACTTCCGTTTTGATTACAATGAATAAAGCTATTATCAATGTCTGCACACAGGGTTTTGTGTGTATATAAATTTTCAACTCCTTTGGTTAATTCCTGAAGCACATAATTTGAGGGTCACATAGAAGAGTATATTAAGAAACTGCCTAAATTTCTTTCAAAGCGGGCATGATATTCTGTGTTTCTCAGCAATGATTAGTTCTGTGACGTCACATCCTTGTCAACATTGGGTATGATGTTATTGCTTTGGATGGGGGTGAAACTGTCAGTGATTTTATCTCACTGTTATTTAACAGGATTCCCTTCCACTCCAAAGATGAAGAAAATAATGATGGAAATCTCTGAAAGTATCAATGTTATGATAAAGTTAACGAGCATCAAGCATGTGTTTCATGATTGTTTGCATGAAATGTGTGTGTGTGTGTGTGTGTTTCTTTTTTGTCAGTCTTGGGCCTTGAACTCAGGTCCTGAGCACTATTCTTGGTCTTTCTCAAGGCTAGTGCTCTACCAATTGGGCCACCATACCACTTCTGGCCTTTCTCATGTATATGGTACCAAAGAATTGAATCCGGGTCTTTGTGTATGCTAGACAAGCACTCTACCATTAGGCCAAACTCCTGATCCCAGGTGTGTGGTTTTCTTTGTTTCTTTCTTTCTTTCTTTGTTTTTGCCAGTCCTGGGGCTTGAACTCAGGGCATAGGCAATGTCCTTGAACAGTTTTTGTTTAAGGATAGTGCTCTGCCACTGAGTCGTAGCGTCACTTCTGGCTTTTTCTGTGTATGTGGTACCGAGGGCTTCGCGCATGCTAGGCAAGCACTCCATTGCTAGGTCACGCTCCTGGCCCATGAAGTGTGTCTTGACGGAGAAAGGCTTCCTCTGTCTTAGCACCCACAAGTTCACACGCTCCCTGCTCCTCCGTGTCCCATGTCCCAGCGCCACCTCTGTGACGTCTGTGCCTGGTGTTGCTGCCGTCCACATTGCCACCTCTCTCAGCTCAGTCCTTTGCCTGGAAGGTCCCTTTGTCCATTCACTCTGTGACTGGTGCGCTGTGCTAGGTCTTAGGAAGGTAAATCCCCATCAAAGACACCCTCACTGATGCTTGCTCTGTGGACTGTTACTAGAAGATGTCTCTGCTCTCCATATTAGAAGTCTCACTGCCATGATTACCTTGAAACTGTATTACTGATGCTTTGGCACTTAAGTTTTTCCTTTATATCTCCAGGAGAGCTAGGGAAGCTGAAAACTTTTCTTGTGAAATCCCTTTCCCTTTGGTATGGAATTTAGTACATCTTAGTGCTAAATAATATTAACACCCAGTATTTTTCTGGTACTGGGGCTTGAACTTAGGGCCTTATGTTTTCACTTTGGCTTTTACACTGGAGGCCAGAGCTCTACCACTTGAGTCACATCACCACTTCCCGTTGCTATTTAGTTAGAACAAAGAGTCTGAAGGGATTTTGGGCTCCAACTTTCTGTGAGCCAGGATCCGCCAGCTCTTGGCATCCTTAGTATCTAGGATTATAGGCATGAAATCAGCACCCAGCTCATGAGATGGCTTTGATGTGCAGAGACTTAATTATTTTCTGCTTTGTAAAAATAATATGCAAAGCATTTTCTGAAGTATATTTCTCTTGGCTGTTGAAGCTGTGATCATAAGCAGTCTTCACAAGGTTGCTGAAATACCACATCTCATATGAGACAGCTGGGTAGGCAGGATGATGTAAACACGTGTGTACCTATGTGCTTAAGAATATGGACTCTGGAGTCAGACATACCTGGTTCTTCTATCTCCTAACAGTACAACTTTAGCTAACAATGAGCTTTAGCTGTGATAATTTTCTGCTGTAGAGTGAAGATAATAATAGCATCTACCTTACAGAGCTCTTGTGAGGATTAAATAATTCACCATATGTAAGGCATTTAGCATAATGCATACCAGATGGTAAATATTCCATAAACATTAGCTATTTTTATAATAAATGGATGAATTGATGAATTAATAATTCTGGCAAGGGCTGAGGAAGTGTCAAAGTTTCCAGGTTGTGGAAAGTTCTGAGACATTTGAAGAGTTTAGGTAGCATAATAAAATACATTGCAATGCCCCTTGGGTAAATTGCCCAGAAGGGACCCACAGTTTTGGAGGCAGCAGCCAAGCTGTGATTGCTGGAGGGGAGCTGGCGACGTTGGAAATGGGTGTTAACACACACCTGCTTGACGAGGGTGGCCCCATTCCAAATGAAGAGATCTAAGTCATGTTTTTTGGAGCTGAAACACTGAAGGTGACTCGTCTGTACATTTGGTCGATTTCTAGGTGCCTAGAGATGAAGGAGATTTATGGGTTTTGTATGGAAGCAGCTGAAGGTGTTCAGCAAGCTGACATCAGGGGACAGTTCTGCGACAACCTTATTCCCTGGGAAGAGTTTGGCCCAAAGGGTGGATCCTGGAATGAGAGCGGGTTTAGCCCACTATTACATAAATGCCAACACTCATGTGTCACTCCTTGCTGGTGATGTCTTTTCAGTGCAGACAGTTTGGTTGTCTTCAGCTCACATTGCTGAACATCTATTACAGTGGAGAGAGAGTTTGCATAGTGGTCAGGTTACAAAATAAATGAGCCTGGTGATTTCTGCCTTTACAGAACTTGTAGGCTACTAGTAGAACTAGTTAATTTAACTAGACCTACTACACTGGAAGGAAGGCTTTAAAGAATGCAAATACATCCTGGGGTAGGAGAAAGTCAGAATTCATCTATCTGACAATAAAAATAGAGTGACAAGATTTAGTATTCGGTTGCTGAGACTGTGATGTCTGATTAATCTCATACTCTGTTGGTAGGACTGAAGAGGGGGAAGAAATCAGAAGCCATTGTGATCAACAAATTGTGGGATTCCAATGTACATTTACTCTATCAACAGTCCCCTTTTCTTACCACGCTGGGCTTGAACTCAGAGCCTGAGCACTGTCCTTGGGCTTTCTCAGGGCTAGAGCTCTACCACTTGAGCCACAGAACCACTTCTGGCTTTTTACTATGTATGTGGTACGGAGGAATCAAATCTGGGTCTTTGTGCGTGCTAGGCAAGCATTGTACCACTAGGCCAAATTCCTGGCCCCTCAAAAGTCCTGCTTTTAAGAGTCTATGCTCTGCATATGTAAACACTTCAAGACATACGTGAAAAACAATTTGTCTGGAAAGAATATCATTGCTTTTCTTTTAATTTATAAAACTGAAAACATACCCAGCACTATAGATTTACTGGTGAATTTTAGCTCATGAAGAAGCTATCCCATGTCACTACTTAAGATGATGGGATAGAGTGTTGGTATATGAAAACATTTATCTTATGCTGATAGGTGATGACAAGAAAGGTACAATGTCAGAAGCAAAAATTGTCCCCACTTCTAATGCACTGAATGCTTAGGTACTGAGTGAGTAATTTAAAACAGTGCTATTGACACCGATTGGGGCAGACATTCATTATTTCTTTCCAAAGAACATTTTGGCTGAACCTAGTCCTCAGAACAGACTGTTTCATGGCATTGTGAACTTTCTTCTATCCTATACTCCATGTGTCATGATACTGCTGATAATTTCTAGGGGTAGATCTCCCTGCTGGTACCACATTTCAAGTAAACTATAAGGAAGAAAAAGAGATGCAATGAATTAGTGAAATATGATCATAACTATCATGATTATATGCATGTGGAGTAGGATATCTTGCAATGACATATTGCTATCCAACCCATAGAAAGCAAGTTTCTTTTTCCAGAGGAGGGGGTGAGGAACAGGTGTAAGATCTTAGCAGGGTGGAGGAAAGACATCAGTCAACATGTCTGCTGTTGCAGGTGCTCACGTTAATTTCAGACTGGGGAGATTTTGGCGAGAAAGGTGCTGGCCTTGAGCTGTCCTTGCCTGCTTTCCCCTTACACCATTCTGGGGCCTTCAGATGGAAACAGTTCATGATAGTTACGGCTCGCCAGCAAAGGAGGTTCTGGGAATGAAGAGCAGACAGAGATGCCAAGAAAAGGCATGCTAATGCCATGCTAATGGGGTGTCATTTCTAAACCAACTACCTGCAGTCTGTTGCTGTGGCTCTCCTTTTGGATTTGGGGTAAGGTCCAGCTGAAGCAAAACCTGTTGGCTCAACACCAGGCATAGGCAGGGGTGTGCAAATGTTTGTCTATCCATGAGCCTCCCCTTAGATCCTGCAATCCATGGAACGATGACAGAGATGGAGTCACAACTCACCATCAGAGAAGCATGGCTGCTTCTCTTCTCACATAAAAGCGGTTTGAGCTGAGTTCGTGGGCTAAAGCTTTGCTAGGTGAAAGGTTAGCTATACCCAGGTAAGGCTTTTGTGTAGTCAGATTCTTAACAAATGGCTGTTACCAGCAAGTCATCTCTTGAAACACGCCAACAAACTTCCTAAAAGATTTTACAATGACTCTTACATAGAAATACCATTTCCCCAAAGGCAAAAGTAGTGTGTTCTACTTGGAAATGAACACACTGCTTCACTTAAAATGCTCATTCCTATATCCTAGAGATCATTTCATTTAGCGTCCTACTATATGGCCTTTTGTATCAAGGTTTTGCTCTATTGCAAATCTCTGTTAGGAGAGCCCAAGGTTTCTACTGATTATGACAAATGAGGGAAACCATTGAGCCTATGTTCCTTTGAGTCTGGCTTACTTCACTTAATATGATCTTTTCTAAGTCTTTCCATTTCCTAACAAATGGGGCAATGTCATTCTTTCTGACATCAGCATAGAATTCCATTGTGTACAAATACCATAGAAACATAAGCCATATAATGAATGATTGTTGTTCTTAAGGTACTATGTTATCTCTCATCTCTTTTGCTGTCCCCTGGTTATCTCATATTGTTACAGTATCTCACTTTGTTACCTGATATATCGGATATATTTGTATTTCGTTATTTGAAAATGGATAGGGAACGGGGGAAAACAAGATGAGGGGTGGGGGTGGGGGGGAGGGAAATGGGGAACAAGACATGTGAAAGCGTATCCATGTATGGGAATTAATGCACCATCTATCTGGCAAATATCCTGTAACCCTTTATTAATTACAATAAAAATATATGACAAAAAAATGAAATGCTCATTCCTTAAATATCTTTTGTACAAGCACTTAGGAGCTCATGCTCACACCAGTCCCTCCCTCCAAGAACACATAAATGGGGTAAGGGAGGGAATTTGGAGACATGAGTCTAGGTAGACTTCCAGGATAACTACTGGTGTGATGGTGCATGCATATGTTGCTCATAATTTGAGAGATATAAAGCCCTTGTCTGTGCTAGCAGATTATCACAATGTCAAGGCTTTATTCTCTCTAATGAAACTGGATGTGGCAATTGCAGAGGGTCCATTATATCTGAAGTTTGTTTAGGAAAATTACTCTTCATTCCAGTTTACAGATTGTTTTGCATAGAAAAGACCTTGAGGCTTTGCACAAGACTGATGAGTCAATAGCCACTTAAGTGTTTAAGAAAGAAAGAGATACTGATGTTTTATTCCAGTGTATTTACTGTCACTGTATTTATGAAGATGCAATTTGGGAAATCAAACCCATTGCCTTGTGAATGCTGGGCCAGTAATGTACTACTGAATCACTGTTCCAGAGTTCTTTATTTTGTTATTTAGCTGGTGAGCAAATATGGATTCCCACTGCATTGGTAAAGAGGGCTGTTTCTAAATGTTCAGCTTTTAGAAAATCCTTAAGGACTGCTAGAAAGGAGAGGAGCTGATAAATGGCGATAGGAAGGGTGGGCAAATGCAGTCATAAAATTCATTGTGTGTATGTTAAGTTGAGGGGATGGGTGGGGTGGGAAGAGATGAGGAAAAATGATGAAAGAGATTACATTGATCAAGATGCATCGTAATCACCAATGGACATGCTGAGTTAGAATACCATTTAGTAACTCCTTAAGGTTAATGGGAATCTTTAATTAATTAATGAACGTTAAAAGAATAATAGAACAGGAAACAAGAATAGTTTCTTAGATGCAAACCCCTGGGTCAAATGCTACCTAGTGCTAGAGTCCATTCTGTAGCTTACCTTCATGTCAACAGCTGGAAAACTCTTTTAGGAGTCAGAGCGCACGCTCTCTCTCCCTCTCTCTGATTTTGGACATTAATGAATGGTCTGACTGGTGGGTAAAATGTAGACAGGGGTGGAAATAAAGAATAGACTACCAAGCCATCATTGGTCTCCTTGCTGTAGCCTGTTTCTCGCTCTACCATTGTTGTCTTCATGACCCATCAAGAAGTGCCATACACACTTTGGGTGCAATGGAAGCAGTGGAATCTGGTTGGGTAAGGGGCTTTTATCCTGGTAACCAAGGCACCTCCTCCTTTGGGTGAGGCCTTCCTTGGTGTGGGTCTCCAGTTTTGACTCGATCCTCTTTCATTCTAAATGGACCCAGCCAACTTGTAAATAAAGCGAGCCATTCCAACCATCAGCTGTTCAACTTTGTCATTGGACTGGGACAGAATGCTGAAGGAAGCCATGCTGAACCTCTGTAGCAGGGTCTTATGAGAGAGACAGAAGCAGAGGCATTTGGGGACAGAGGTAATCCAGAGCAGAAACACAGTCATTCCCTCGTCTTGGGCCTCCGACATGGGTTATTCTCCTGGACATCTCTCACATGGGGATTCACTCATGGAGCTAGACTGTGACATCCAATAGCCCCCACAGCTGACAGCTCGTAACTCCATACTGGGAAGAGATTGCATCTATCTTCTCTATTCCATGTGAAAAAACTATCTGGGGAAAGATCAGAGTGGCTGTCTTTTCTGTGCTGGTGCCTAGACTCTGCCTACAGCTCCCTACTTTTCTGATCTTTGGGTGATTCAATCACCTAGGTGCTGGGGATGAGGACGACTCCTGAAGCAATGGCTGACAGGAGAGAAATGCTGTTGTTAAAGGAATCTGGACAGAATTCCCAAAGAACCATCACAGGTTCTAGCTAGATCCTAGCTAGATCTCCTCGTTGAAATGAGCCTGAAGGGGTGAATGGTGTTTCAACAAGGAGAGAATGAAACAGAGACGCTAAAATGTAACTTGGTGACATGAACTTCCTTTACTTCATAGGACAAAGTGAATTAAACTCATTATTAACATATCAGGACATCTTCAGTCTGCCTTCTTTCACACAGATGCAAATGCTTGTGTAGTCAATTATGTATTACTTCACATATACAAATTTAACTTCTCTGGAACTTATCTTGTTGAAAAATGACATTTCAGTACTTAGGGACAGACACAGAAGAGATACTCGTATGTAACTTTTCTTTTCCCCTCCTAGTTTTGTCCCCAGTAAGCACTTGTTCCTTTTATCTCCTGGGGAGGGGAGAAAGTTTATCACCATTCATCAGTTTCGTACCACACCAGCAGGAGAATGATACACAAGTTTATTCCTTTATGCACTCATGTATTCACAAAATTTTAACTGTAGGCTACAGGATAGACAAAGCCCAATTAGAAAAAGTTCTGATCACTATGGAAGAAATAAAGACAACATTTGAATTTGGAACAAATAAAGACAAAATTTGCTCTGCCTGCCCTCTTTCTTTGTGCCACATACTCTCCTCTTGCTAACATCCATGATAACATTAGTTCTGTTTCTTTCTCCTAAATGCTGGTCAAATAGCTCCCAAAACTTAAGAAAAGCATTTGAAAAGTACATGTGATAAATATAGCGTCTTTAAAATGCTATCAATATTTTTTTAAATGTTAAGAAAGAGGTTTGAATTGAAAAAGGGTAAAAGGGCAATGATAATCAAGAAGCATTTTATACATCAATGGATTTGTTTAGCAACCACTGTACTAATTAGTATCAATAATAAATAGCATGAAAATGACAAGAACATGTGAATCAGAACTTTGGTACCAAATTTAGTGTAATTAAAGGATGTGAAAAATCCAAGGTTTGTCACACATCTGTCCAAGTGTTTAATGTTTATAGGAGTTAACTTTTAGACATCATGCTCTGGTTCCACATCTATTCTCGTAAGTATTAATATCTTTAGCTTCAAGCTGGTAGAATTCCACTCATTTCCCTGTGGTCCACAATCATTTTATATCCCTGGCTCCCTGGGAAAATGTGAAGTTCTTCTCTGCTCACATCTGTGGTCTTATAAATAATCCACTGTTCTCCCAGAACCAGCTGTGGCGCTCTGCAATAACTCATGCTGCTCAAGTGTTTCTGGAGATGGCAGGATTTACATGTTGATGGAACGTCCTGTGGAAAGCCAGCTGGATTGACAATAGCACCCTGACTAGTTCAGAGAGGTTGAGGTGAAAGACAGCCTTTAGTACCTGATCCATCCAGATGGAAACTGGCCATCTTGCCACACCATGAACTGGAGGAACATGGAAACACCTTGGATGAAGGAACAGATTGCTAAATTCCCAAGTATGTTAACCTCTTTGTGGCATTTTATATGGGATTTTTATTTTCTCCTTACTGTGGTCTTGTGAGTCAGGAAAAAATACCTTTTCCTCTTTAACCAATTGTAATATATATAATTTATTGGAAGGCATAGAAACAGACATCTGCAGGTTGCTGATAGTTTTGAGACTTTCCTACAAATTAATTTACTTTATTTTTTTATCTTTATGGTAAAGGCGTTGAACAAGGGGTTACAGTTACATAAGTAAGGTATTGAGTATATTTCTTTTTGAACACTGTTATCCTCTCCCTCATTTTCTTCTACTTACCCCTCCCTCCAGCCCTCCTTACTAAGTTGCATAGTTAATTTCCCACATAGTAGTTTTATTTTATATACATTCATTTAATGTTAATTATGTTCTCCATGTAATGTTGTTTATCTCTTATCTCCTCTAAGGAGGCTGAGGTATGAATCTGGACCTCATTAAGATGAGAATCAAACATAAAAGACTGGAAAAAAAACAACCACCCCATTTATACATTTAACGTGGCAAATCGTGGCTTAGGTTTTATTAAAAGGACATTCGTGGTCTTCATATGGAGAAATAATGCCACTGTGTTCTGTAGATATTCATTATAATTTTGTTTGGGGGATGAATAAAAAGCCATTTAAAAATCTTAGAAACCTCATCGATGTTTTCCTTCTACTTACCTAGCTCGTTATGAATCTTAAATGTTTTGGACTTCATTTTGAGGAAAAGAAACCCCAGCTGAGAAGACAGAAGATATGAGTATTTTCTCCCTAAATAATGATGACTCACTTCAGTTAAACTCACCCCAGTCGTTCCAGACCCCAGGTGACGCGAGGACTGTCGTCTGGGGTCTATGGCAGGCCAGGAAGCCCCATGCTTCACTGCTTGCTTCAGTAGTGAGTTCTCCTCAGCGATAGTGCTGCCACGTGTGAGTCTGTGTTTAAGTTACCACTGACCTTGAAATCCTCTCCCCCTTCTCTATGGGCTCTGTGCCCATCCTGTCTTGCCTACTGTAACTCCATCCTTCGGCTCCATAGCTTCTCACCTCCTGAAACTGTGGATACTTTTCCATCACCCTCTGCTAACCCAAACTGAGGGCATCGGGCTTAGAGCCCTTTGCTTCCCCTCAGTCCTAATTCTTCAGGCTTGCAATTTACATAAAGCATACAGCATCCCTTGTATTCCATCTTCCCATCTATCAAATGAATACTCGGAACGTCTAGTGAATAATATGTACAATTTTCACTCCAGAGGTCTTTGTTAAGCTTATGATACTCCAAACTCGAGCTGCAATACAGAGTGCACCACAAAAAAAAATCCCCTCCCCCAAAGGACCCCCAAATCTAGTTGACTATGGTCACAATGAACAAAGCAAAACAATGTGGCCACAGAAGAATGCTTTTAAATACCCTGAATTATATCTTCTTTGTGTGTCTAGTCTGTCTGGTTTAGTTTGGGAAAAGCGAATCCTGACCAAGTTTCAAGAAACAGCAGGCCTGGTGGCCACAAATCAATTCATATGCAAACTAAGAAACGGATATTCCCTGATAGTTTTCAAACCTGGAGGTGAGAAATGAACATGACAGTTTTGAATGTGAAGACCGGTTCTTGGGAATGGAAGGCTGAGAGGAAGAGTAAAATGAAAGCGTCTTTTCTATCCGCAAGTTAGAATTGCTTTTTGGAGCCAAGATTTTTTCAGCAAGAGCGGGAGAAAAATGAAGTGAGGGCTAGTGTTCTTGCAAATCTTTATTTTGTGACTATTTTATTATCTTTAAGTAGTTGTACAAAGGAGATGCCCTTCATCAAAGCAGTTCAGGAACACAATTCATTTTGATGAATGTCACCCCTTTGAATATTCTTACAATCCCTCCCAGCCCACCCCTTCCTTTATTTTTAGGTTAAGTATTGAAGGTTTGGGGGTTTTTTGCTACTTAACAAAGCAGTTTTTGTATACAATGCGTCATGATCTGTTCATGGCTTCAACATCTTCACCCCACTTCAATCCATCTCCATTCAACCTATCTCCAGTCTGTGATGTGGACGACATATTCTTACCTGCACCATCCTCCCAGCCCTCTTCATTCTACCCATCTTCCCATGGTCCCAGTTCCGGATACTTTTTGGTTGCCTTTGATTTTGTCTTTTTTGAAGAATACACTATTTGCACTCTCCATAGGTCTACTACAGTCAAGTTAATTCATTTGCAACCGTGGTTGTCATCCAGTGGGTTTATGGGCACATACTAGCTTTTACAATGAGGGAAACCTTGAGTCCTGGCTAACCCTGTCTGGGTTACTTTCCTTCCTTCCTTCCTTCCTTCCTTCCTTCCTTCCTTCCTTCCTTCCTTCCTTCCTTCCTTCTTCCTTCCTTCTTCCTTCTTCCCTCCCTCCCTCCTCCCTCCCTCCCTCCTCCCTCCCCCCTCTCTCTTTCTTTCTTTTGTTGTTGTTGTTGTTGTTGTTCAAAGGTAGCAGTCTACCACCTGAACTACAACACCACTTCCATTCTTTTCGTAGTGAAATGGAGATAAATGAGTCTCATGAACTTTTGTGCCCCGGCCTTGCTTTGAACCACAATCCTCAGATCTCAACCTTCTGAGTAGCTAGGATTCTAGACATGAGCCACCAACACCCAGCTACTTTTCTTAATATAAATTTTCCAAGTTTGTATTGTGTGACCATAAGTGGAAAAGCTCAAGCTTTTCTCAGTTTCTTCTAATGAAAGCTTGACGCTAATTTACAGCACTTTCAATGCCTCCTCTACAAAAATTTGCTAGCGTTCACTTCCACATAATCATTTAATAGAAGGGATCAGAAGTTTAGAATCTAAGAATTTAAAGCATTTTTTCCTTGACATATTTTATGATGCCTAATTTTATTTTGGAACAATATAGTGAAGAGATGCCTAGAATTAACTCTACAACAAAAATGATGATTTTTAGGTCTGGTGCCATTTCTCATTCCCTTATCACCAGGACTATGGTTATGATTTGCCTCCTCCAGAGAGCCTCCTGCAGCACATTTATGTGATCTGAACTCCATAGTATTTCTGCCTCAGGTCAGTTTCTCTATTCCTTTTGCTTCTGTACCATCTTTCCAGAATAAGCTGCTAGCTCTCCACGAGATCAGTTTAAGCTGCTTGCTGGAGAACTTCTCTCCCACGAGACTGCATATGTTTTCAAAACATAGACCCAATTATATTAAATTTACATCCCTACCACCTACTACAATGCAGACACCTACCAAGTGATCTATGATTGGTTGGTTTATAAAGTACACCATGAATCCGCGCTTTGGTCTCAACGACCTCATGTTTTCTTTGCTGTTCTTGTAGAATCCTGTCTAAATATAGTCTTCCTTTCAACCAGGCTCCCCATATCATGACTAATTTCATAGTAAAAAAAATCCCTAGGCTCACCCCCAGGGGTGGGAGAAGGTCACCTATCACAGCCACTGTGGCGACAGCCACTGGTTCTGTCCCCTGTCTTCTGAAAACAGTCCCCACTTAGCATCTTTCCCTTACTCCATCTCAAAAGCTAAATTGACAGCCCAAGAATCCCTGAGCTCTTGGCTGTATTTTTCTAGTTGTGTTATGCTGTCTCTATCTTCATTTTATGATTTCTCACCTTCAGGGAAAAACAGAAAGAGCTATTTCCCCCCCTCTCTGCCCTGCAGGGGGTAGAGCAGATTCTGAATAGTATGAAATGATCTTGCCAGGGGCTGAAGTCATTCTCAAGTTCTAACCATCCATCTGTGTATTCAGAGAAATGACGGAGCTAAGCATTCCTTTTTCCTGTCAGCAGGACAGAGTGTCTTATTTAGCTTCAGTGAAAGAAGGAAAAAGAAAAGAATGAGACATGTCAGAAATGGGGAAGGTCAATCACCATGGATCAAGTCAGTTGATTCCAATACTCTGACATGCTTTGTGGCCAGAGACCAGGAGAGTGTCGGAAAATAAATCCCTTGACCTCATTCCAAATTTCCTGATAATAACCCTCCACATTTACATAATCCTTTTCATTTTGTACAATGGAGCTGCATCTATTAAAGCTCATCTATTTCTGTCAATAAGCCAGTAGAATTTGTAAGATAAACATTATTTCCAAGGTTAACACATGAGGAAACTAAAGGCTTATGAGAGTGTTCGTTTATGAAAGCATTGGTTAAAGCTCATTGCCAGAAGTTCTGGTCCATATTGTGTCGTTCTATCATCAAGACCTTCTGCTGCTTCTCTAGCCAGGAAGTATGACCTTTCAAAAGGAACAGCCGATATGTACATCACCCATTTATTTTTTATTGTAATTAACAAGAAAACCAGTATAATTAATCAAGTCATTTTTGTTCTCTGATTTTATCTTGTTTTAACATTCAAGTTGCCTTTCCCCACAACATAAGTTGCAACATTTCATTATTTATAGAAATTATAAAGATAAATCATCAAGATTAAGAACTTTCCTCATTCCTCCTTGTTTCCAAGATATCTTGCATATGGTTATTTTTACGGATGATTTTTTTACCCTGACTGCTGTTCCACTGTTGAAGTTGAGGCCTAACTTCACAGCACATTCATGGTACATCTTTCACAAGCTATAAGCAAACATTCAGCCTAAAAATAAGAGGACGTATTCCAAGCCAATAATGGTACACACTTAAATAGCACTTTCTCTATGCTCTGTGCATATATTTACTAACAGCTGCTTCTGGTCATCAGGTATTATTGGTATTTATGCCATAAACTTGTTCCTGGTTATAGTATTAGTGGAGGTGAAGAAAAATGTACATACTTAGAGACTTCCATGCTTTCTCCTCTTTGTATCCTGCTTTCTAGAGAGCACTGTGGGCATTCTGAATAGAGTGGGCTTTCTTGAAATTAAGAAAATACCTGAATCTTGAGGGAGGTATTGAAAACATCAGGGTAAATATTCCTGGGGACACTTCAAGCATCCAGAGCCCACATATAAGCTCAGGCGCAGGAAACCCATAACAGTCTAATGATCTGTGAACGTAACCCACTCAGAGTGCCAGCTACATGCAGAGCACAAAAAGAGATGGAGGAGAAAGATAAATCCATAGAGGAGTCGAGATAATGACCCCAGAGTCCAAATGCAAAGGACTTGTGGTTTCCTCTTGGAAGTAGAATCCAGTTGTTGGAATATTTTCAGTGCGATTAGCTTTGATTCGTTTTGAAACTAGTTTCACTTCAGTATGTGTGTGTGTTTCAAGCTTGTAATTCTGTAGATATTTTGTTTGTTCTGCTTTATTGGAGGAAGGATTGATTAGAGAAATGATTGCATCAGATTTAGGAGGAAGTTTTGTTCATCCAGGGGAATGTAATTTTCAGGCCCTGGGATCACGGAAAGGGTAGAATGATGAAGTAGACGACGTCTACTCCTTACTTGCTCTTTAATGTCCGTTGTGAACTGGGTAAGTAGCATTTTTTTCATTAGATTCCATCTCAATGACATGCTTGGAATGATGGTAGGGCCTTGTCATTCCCCAGGGGTGAAAATAAAATAGTGCGGTCATGGCTCTAGTGACAGAGTTCCTGTCTAGCAAGTGCAAGACCCTGAGTTCAAATCCCAGTACCGACTCACTTCTCCTTCAAAAAAAATCATACAATAGTAATGTAGAAAAAAGGAGAGAGAAGGCAAGAGTCAAGGTGTATCACTGCTGAAGGATCCGCATAAAGATGTAAAGAATCCAGCAAACAAAAGTTGGCCCATGAGTCTCAGGGTTAGTTCAAGGGCTCACGTAAGTGCAGAAACACGTGATTGAAATTCATCCTGTGCTTCATGGAAGAAGTGGTGCTGTGTTGGTGTCTGTGTGGAGGAGGGAGGTGGAGGAAGGGAGAGGCTATGATTGGGAGCATCTGCAATCACATTTGGTCCCTGTGTGAGGAGCTGTGTCACCTGGAGGCCAAGTTCAGAGGACAGTTTCAATGCACTAGCTAGGACGATGGTGATGTGGTGATGTGCTTCCATTTTACCATCACGGTGAAGATCTCAGCATGCTTTGCTGTCTTCTGACCTCCACTGAAGGAGAAAGGCACTGACTCAGCCACTTCACGTTGCAAAATCTCCCCCTCAAAATCCACCAGCCCTTCAGTGCAGGCTTATCAGTGTCTCTCTTTGTTGATTTTTTAGGAGTAGCTGAGAGTCCAACAACATGCAATAGCTTTCAAAAATCGAAGAAGATGTAGAAAAGCCAAACCTGAGCACAATGCTTGTCAATCAATTTACCAGCTAATAAATTTGATTCCATCAAAACATGTACAGGTTTTATTTCTGCAAAGAGCTGCGTCAGGATTTCAAGAGATAATGAAAGCCAGGCTTGGTCAGTCCCCACGTAACAAAATGCTGTACATAAATCCTGGGTCTCTAGATCCTTACAATGCATTGTGAACAATCTTGTTCAGGGTTAAAAATATCAAGAAGATGGCTGGGCCCGGGAATGTGGCTTAGTGGTAGAGTGCTGCTAGCATGCATGAAGCCCTGGGTTCAATTCCTCAGTACCACATAAATAGAAAAAGCCAGAAGTGCTGCTGTGGCTCAAGAGGTAGAGCTCTAGGCTTGAGCACAGAGAGGTGTAGAAACAGCACCCAGACCCTGAGTTCAATGCCCCAGGACTGGCAAAAATAAAGATAGGTGGCTGCATATGTTCAGTAGAGAAGGAACTATTATTTTTGGATATTTTCTGTACGTATTTGGTTGATTTTCGCAGACATAGAACTTATAGCCTAATTGTTCCATTTTCTACATGCTTATTCTAAAACATTAATAACAGCAAAAACTATCACACACTTCCATTCATCAATTTAGGCTGTATTGCCTTTTTTTTTCTTTGTGCCCTGGGGCTTGAACTCAGGTCATCAAGTTCTTACTTGGCTTTTTCACTCAAAGCTGGCACTCTGCTACTTGAGCCACACCTCCATTTCTGGCTTTTGGTAGTTCACTGAAGATAATTATGTCACAAGTTTGTCCTCTTAGTCTGACTTTGAAATGCAATCCTCAGATTTCAAGCTCCTGAGTTGCTAGGATTACAGGCATGAGCCATGAGTGCCCAGAGCCCTTCTTATATAGGCAAGACTACTAATTTCTTGAGTGCCACAACCTTGGATAAGAGGCCATGGGACTTATTCACACATCTTGTATAAATTAATATTAAATTAAAACTTCTTCTGTAAATTAATATTAAGTTTAATTAAAAACTAGGTTTTACTACCCTAGTTGAATAATATACTCTGGTGACTTTAGACAAGTAACCTTGATTTTTTGTGTATCATGGTTATGTGTGGCTCCCTTGGCATTTGAATTGATTAAATGGATTATTTGTAAAGCAGCTCAAAATTGTACGCCTAGCATCATACATTAGAAAGAACCAAAAAAAAAGGAAACAATTCACTCCATGCCTGAGAAGTTACCATAGTTTATTTGCTCTCAAGTTCCATTTACATATAATTTGATACTTATCTCGTGGCACAAAAATGTTAGTCTCCCAGATCTGCAATGATACAGCTGAGGATTCTGAGCCATCTGCTGAACAATCCCCTTGTTTTCTTCTTTTACCTCTGATTTATGTAATGTGAGTAAAGCGGTGCTGCTGTTTGAAAGGAGGGTGAATGAACACCAGTGGAAATGTCAGAAGTACAAATCACTGGCAAAATGTAGAATGTTCGACTCTAATGGGAATTGCAGACAGCTTCTCAGCCCGTGGCTCTGAGGTATGAAGACTGGATTCACAGCTTCCACACGTCTTCCTGGATTCAATCAATCCCCATGGTGGAACCAGCGGCCCAGAGAAATCAGTGATTTGACAAGAATAGCAGCATGGAGTTCAGTCCTTCACCTAATTATTGTCACAGGAAGGTATAGGACAGGAAGTGTATCCACCAAATTCATGGCCTCACAGGATTTTAAGGGTGATCTGTAAATAGGATGTACATTATTTATTGAACAAGAGCAATTAGACACGAGTAAATATGTCTCTGAAAGCCATGCTCAAATGCAGACACAAATGGTAGTCCCGAAGTGATGTTTAGAGCAGAAGGTGAGTGGGGCAAGTAGACTGCTGACTGGGGCTCAGACAGAGAAGAGCATTAGTTACATGTGGTTAATATAAAGTCTGGAGACAGGTATAAAGGGCTGAATGAGGCTTGAGCAGTGGAAACCCCGGGGTTGGGACAAGGCTTCAAACCATGAATCTGTGCCAAACCACATATTCTCCCTGCACCTGGGTCAGGTTTCACTGCTGTAGAGAAAGGGCTTGTCTAGTAGTTGTTCAAAAAGTGAACAAACATGATCATTTGTCACTACACTCTTACAAGTGCCCATCAACTTCCTAGCAGAGGCAGCTGATACGTTGTCAAAATTATTTTTAACTTCCAATAGTTTTCCTCTGAGGCAATCAAATGTGATCACTTGGTTACAGCTCTTTGTTCTGTAAATTATCTGTCTCTGTATGTCTATCCTCTATCATCTATTATCTATTTGTCATCTATCCATCATCAGTCATCTATCCAAAGATGTGGGTATAAAGGCAGATATAAAGATAGTTAGATAGGATTATTTCCTTGAGCAAATAATCCTTAAGAAAGCTTGTTGTTTCTTGGTACCTGGTAATGGGTCCTCACCACCATAGCTCTGAAGCTTAGAAAGAGACTCTGTTTGTGCCATAAGTTCCTGGTGACCACATTCAGAGAAGCTGGATGAGAATCCAAATGCATGGACTATAGGAATGGATAGCCAGGGCCTGAATCCATTCTGCCAGTCTTAGCTGCGTGAAGTTATTTCTCTTTGTGAAACTGGTATGATGGGAAAGGGAAGGGGGGGAACAAGATGATTAGGAGGGGGTTGGGGGGTGATAAATGGGGACAAAAACATGAGAAGTGATATCAATTTGTGAGAAGTAATGTACCTACTATGTGGCAAATATAACTGTAACCCCTCTATACCTTACAATAAAAAAATATGAGGGAAAAATGTTCAAGGAGTTTCTAAAACAGATATGATGGCAACATCCATCTTAAACGGATACTAGGAAAATGAATGAGTTAATCTTTATGTAATACTTAAAATTCATGAGCACATGGAAAGCCCCACATTGCTTTCAGAACATAATTTTCCCACTTATGACTGCCATGTGGCTTGAATTAGAGGCTTGCACTTACATGCCTGGCTTGCTCTTAAAGGGGTTTTCAGTAACATTTTTCCTTGGCTGGCCTTGAACTGAGTTTCTTTCTTCCTTTCTCCATTTCCCAAGCTGCTGGAATTATAGATAGGTACTGCTAAATGGGCATGTAACATTTAACGTACATTACCCTTTTTATTTCACAGGGGAAGTTAGATATCAAAGGATGAGCTCATATGGCTATCTGCAGGAAAGGGTAATTATTATTTCAAACAGTATTAGAGCCTGTTGCATTTTCACTACACAAATAAGAATATTGAGTTTGTGAAGTTATGCAATTTAAGGTCACAAAAATTGGCATACCCTGGAGTTTGACTCTATGGCTCTTGTAAAATTAAATCTCAGATACCCTCGGTCTCTACTTCAGCTTTAGTCAATGAAACATCCTCGAATTTAACAAGAATACTAAGTGATAATATTGAAGACTTTAATAGCAATAATATATTAGGAATGTCATTGGAATTTCAAGAAACATTTAGCTCCACTGGGGTTCAGAGAAGCCTGTTAGTGATTTGACCCATAGTGAGTGGTCAGGTTTATGTATCAAGCTTCAGCACCAGACTGTAATGGTAAATTTTCTACCAGATTCTTGCGAGTCATGCCAAAAGGTTAGGGTCCCCTGCCCATAAAGAAATATATACAGGAGAAGACAACTTAACAGTCCAATCTTCTTTATTTTATCTGAGACTGAGACTCAAACTCAGTACCTGATATTTTCACTGGCTGGCTAGCACGCTCCCACCTGAGCCATGTCTCCAGCCCCAAGGATCTCAGTCTTCTCTAAGAGATGTTCAAGTCTCTTTCACCTTAGGTATGGCTGCCAAGGATTGTGTAATGAATCTTTGAGATCACCTGTCCACTTCAGAAGCTGGTTAACCTTTCTGAGCTCATCCCTAAAGGTGATATAAAATTGCTCAGTACACACAGCAAGAATTAACTATGAGAAGGAATGGGAAGTCTCTAAGACAGCTTAGTCATTGTTCTTCTGTCTTCTTTCCACCTCATAGATCCATTAAATTTCAGGAAAAGTCAGTCACCAGAGACAAAGCAAGCTCTGGGTTGAATCTCCAGAGTCTTCCTTCTCACCCTGGTCAATGTCACCAGGCCCGCTGCTATTCTTAGCAAATCACACATCCAGTCTAATTCATCATCCCGCGCGATTCTGCTCCAGGTGGCCGACTTGGTTAAGATTTTCTCATTCATTGACAGCAGGATGAGGAGCTTCCTAAGTGCGGGACAGAGAAGCCAAGAGAAGGATGTTGCTCCTGCCCAGGAAGTTCTATGATTGGGGCCATCTCTGGTGGGAACAGCAGTAGCTTTGTGGCAGTCCCCAGGGCTCTACTGAACCAGCTCCAGCCTGGTCTGACGTCTGCTTCTCAGCTTGCTTAGCACAGCCAGTGGGCCTTTAAGCCTTCACTCTTACCAACACTCCACTCCTGCTGCTCATCCAGCCCTCCAGTGCTTTGTCTGCCAAGCCCCCCACTCTAGATTTCCCAGCACCATCAGCCTTCTTCTGCATGCCCTACACCCACTGCCCGGCTGCTTGGGTGACAACAGAGGGCCAGCTCTGCTCTGGGCAATCTAGGTGCTACCAGTGGATGGGATGGTATCCTTGGCAGGAAGTTTGAGCCCGCACCTTGGAGAAAGAAATTTTCTCATACATCTCTTTGGTACTCTCACTTAGTCCTAGGTATCATATTGCAGAGTTAAATTTATTTCTTTTCGAAAGGTTATTTTATTTTATATTCACACAAATTAATTGTACAGAGTTTTGTTAATGCTATTCACATATATGCATCCTATTTATTTTGACCAAATCCACCCTAATTCTTAAGAAGTATTTTATCATTATGGTTTTATTTTTATGGATTTTCCTCATGTCTTTGTGTGGGGTTTCTAGCTTATTTGTGGCTTCAGCCTGGTATAGCTTTGAATTGAAATGATTTCACTTTGAATGGGAAGAAATTGTATACAGTCCATTCAAAATATCTTTTCTGTTGTCCCTTTCCTATAATTTTATTATGTCACAGGATGTCTTTTGTTATTGTACATATTTAATAGATTACCACATCCAGAGATTGAAATTTGAATGCAAATGCATGTTTTACCCTATAGGAAAAATAGATATAGTTTTTCTCCTTGGGAATTGCTCTAAAGATTAAAATTGACTTTATCATTTCATGTTTTTTATTTTTATTATATTTAGGTAGTTGTATAAAGGGGTTACCATTCAATAATCAGTTTATAGATACAATGTTTCTGAACAAATGTCATCCTTTTCATCATTCTCCTCCTGTTTTATGTATTGTTTATTTGTGTATGTATGTGTATGTGTACGTATGTATGCTTGTATGTGTTTACTTTGGCTGTTAACATGGTTTGAAGTGAGAGGCTCACCTTCTTGCTTCGTTCGCTTGCTATGGCTGGCTCTGTATGCTCTGAGCCACGTCTCCAGCCCAAGAAACCTGATTTTTTAAAAAATGGGGCCTAAAACTTATTGAGTATGCTTACGTAATTTTAAAAGCATTTCATTTCTATCCGTCACATATTTTCCTTTATAGTAGTCCAGTAAATGAACATCTGTATCACTAACTTTCAGCATGACCATGATTGACAATTCACAGCCCATTGCATTGGACATATGGGCTTTAAACTAAAATAGACGCTGAAGGGACACCCAGACACCAGCGAGTTAATCCTCACGCTGTGCATCTGATGGGACTCAAACTGCATAATGCAGTATCTGTGAACACTGAGAAACATTTGGAATCAGACTTTTCATTTTTAAATATATTCATTGAGGATAATTCATGTAAATATATGTCTGTCTATATTTTACCTTGGACTTGTTCCAACTAACTTCCTCCTAACTTTGTAAGCATGAAAAAGTTGACATTGCCAAGCTAAAAAGTATTCTTCTCTTAGTTGATTTATGATGCTGTAATAAAATAAACGAACTCATTTATAAGCCAACGTTTTCTCTGTGAGCTCTGGAAATGGGGAGCACAGCATAGACTCAGAAGCTGGCAAGAGTTGCCATCTCACAGGACCACCAGTCAGCTCACCGTGTCCCAGAACCCATTCATGAGGGAGGGATTCTCCCCCTTGAACTCGTCAACCTCTAGAGAAGCCACTCAATTCGATCACATTGGTATTAGATTTTCAACCTATGAGGGTGGATGTCAGCAGTCCTATGTAATTAGAAATACAGACATTAAAGCTCATTTCTGAGCTAAGCTCCTACATTGAAGGATGTGTCTTTTTCTTTGGAATATACCTAAAAGGTATATTCAAACCTCAAAGGAAATCATCTGTTAACTTATTAATTTATTAGCCCATTCACTCATATACTACGGCTTGCTTTGACTTATTTATTGTTTTTGATCTATCTAAACTTCCCTCATTCAGTATTATGCATTTGTTATTTTCATCATTTAATAAGCATCTTAATCAACCATAATTCTAACTGTATAAATGCCTCATTAAGTATGAGGATTTCATAATATACATGATTATTCCTCTTTCCATTGGATGAGTATATAGGGAATAAATGGAGAGTTTTTTTTTATTTCAGAGTCATTCTGAGAAATAGATCAAGTCTCCGAGTCTTATAGGCTTGGTCACGTTGCAGGCTATGCCTGTTTGTTAGCCTTGAGTGAACGATCAGTAAGAATTAGGAATTACAGCCAGGGTATCCGTGAATTCAAACCAAGAGCCATGAGAGGGGGCAAGAACTAGAATGTGCACTGCTCATTATTAAAACATGAACTCAAACTCAGAATAACACACTGTGTGAGCACTGAAAGAGCTGTAGCAGGAGAGGCCAGAAATCTTTTCCAAAAGAATTAATTTAGTTTATAAAGACGGGCTCAAGATACTGATTCCAGGCTGGGAGTTTGGCCTAATAGCAGAGTGCTTGCCCAGGTTCGATTCCTTGGTACCACATAGAAAATGCCTTAAAAATGGTGCTGTGGCTCAAGGGGTATAACTCTAGCCTTGGAAAGCCCAAGGACAGTGCTCAGGCCCTGAGTCCAAGCCCCAGGACTGGTAAACAAACAAAAAGGATACTCACCTTGGCATCTTGCACTGCTTGTAGTTTGCTTACACAAGCCTTGGAGATTGGGGTGAAATCGTGGGTCTCATGCAAAAACAGTTGTGGGAGAAATAAATCCAAAGATCGTCATTGGAGGTAAAGGTTAATTTGTGGGTTTATTTGGTTGGGCTAATAAGAGATGCCTACGTAGCTAGGAAAATGTCATTTTTGTGTATATCAATGAGACTATTTCCATAAGAAATTAGCCTTTAATTTCATATAGTCAGTAAAGGGGGTTTCCTGCACTTGTGCATATGGCAATTGTTTAATCTGTTGCAGACTTGAGCTGATCAAGCGGCAGAGGAAGGTGAATATGATGCTTGAATTAGGTCATCCACTCTCTGCTTGACCATTGGTGCTGTTGGGTCTTTGGTTTGTGGATTCTGATTGACATCCCCTCCTCTGGCTCTGCAATGGCAGACATGGTGACTTCTCAGCTCCTATAACACGAGATAACTCCTACCATACACACAAAAAACAATGAACAAATAAGTCAGTGATGTGCAACTGAGTACAAATATACCACACAGATGAGCACATACACATGGACAGACACACACCATTGCTCTTTGACCTACAGTGGGGTTACATCATAATAAGTCTTTTATAAGTTGGGCAGCATAGCACATCATACAATATCAGCTTTTCACACTCTGATCATATGGATGCCTGGCATCTGCAGGTAGCTACGACTGCCAGGCCTTAGGAGGAAGGATTATATTACCATCATAAAAAATTCAACATTCAAACTATGGTTTCTACTGAATGTGTTCCAATTCTTTACCATAATAAGGCCAAAATGTCGTAGTTCAGGGACTGTGTGTGTGTGTGTGTGTGTGTGTGTGTGTGTGTGTGTGTGCACATGCCCCTGTATCTTATTTGTTCTGTTTCTCTGGGGTGTTCTAACAAAAATGACATCAGTATTTATCTCAGTAAATTATCAGAAGCCATAAGACTTAAAGCAATCGGAATCTGTTCTTTTACACACTTTTGGATGTCAGAATTCCTGAAGTGAAGGTGTCAGCAGGGATGATTCCCTATAGTTCTATACCAGTTACATGTCTTCTCATCTTCCTATGCTCCTCTGCTTTTAATACCTGTGTCCCCTTGCAGAGGTGGGAACTTCTAGCCTCAGGCTGGAAAAATATCCTATAAAGTATTAATGACTAATAGCATGATAGCACAGATATATAAACAACTGGCCATGTCTGTCTTCCTGTATTTATAATTGTGTATGGCTTACCAAGGATGCTTGAGTATCCAAATGGTCCTTGGCACAAAAAGACCATCCTCTACCCAAAGTCATTGGAAATAGATCTTTACCTAATAAAGGAAACCTTGGCTTGAGATCCTCAATTACAAGAGCAAAAACTCTCGTTCTAAATGAGGCTTAGGCTGTGAGTATGCCACTGAACACAGTATAGCACTGAAAAGGTGCAATAAATAAACCAGGAGTGAAAGGAAATGTAACCAGAAACCCAGCTATACCGGATACCAGGTTAGTGTCTGCACACATCCAGTGACCATGAACCCTGGGCCTTGAGAGGTTTAAGGGAAGATTGAAGTTGAAGACTGAAGTTCTTATAAAAGATTTCAGAAAAGCATGTGTGGGCTGGAGAACTCAGTCTGGGATAGGGATTTATGTGCAATGAACTTACAGACAAATAAGAGGTTAAGCAGGGATAGGAGGAAAGTCAGTATAATTTGAGTTACAGGAGAAACCTAACTCTAATGAAGACTTGGTATGATTGACAGTTTACAAGGGTCATTTCTTCTGCTCTCAGAAGGAGAGATGGGAGGTGCATGGTGATTCACTCATCTCCTATCCATTATTGTTTTAGAGGAGAGCATATTAGTTCTGAGAGATCATGGTTTTATCACACAGACAACCAAGACATCCACAAGCAGAGGCACAGAATGTGTGTTGGAAGTTGGGCCCTTACACAGTGCAGTGGTAACAACAGATTCCAGCAACAGGCACCAATAGCATCTGTCATCTCTAATATAACTTTGACAATTATTTAGTTGTAACAATCTGTTGCTAATGTTAAAAATTAGAATGCAAATCTATTTGTGAGTTGCATCAAACATAGTGGAAGCATAAGAAAAATTCTGTTCTTTGGGGCTGGGAGTTTGGCCTAGTGGTAGAGTGCTTGTCTAGCATGTACAAAGACCTGGGTTCGATTCTTCCGTACCACATACATTGAAAAAAGCCTGAAGTGGTGCTGAGTCTCAACTGGTAGAGGTCTAGCCTTGAGAAAGCCCAAGGAAAATGCTCAGGCCCTGAGCTCAGAAATGGCAAAAAAGAAACAAAAACAAAAACAAAAACAAAATTACATTCTTATTTATAATTACTTATTATTATTATTATTATTACTATTTGACATGTCACATCCTCCCATTGGCATAGGGTCTTTAGGATGATATTAGGCAGAATTCCTCAGAACGCTGGCCATTACATACCATGTCTTTCTCTCACCCACTCTCCTCTGCTTAAAGCAACATAATAGGTGCAAAATTGGTGCCAAACTACAACGAGGAATTAGGACCATGTGGTAATGATAATCAAATGCCTTTCTTGTTAAATGTTCATTATTCGAGCTAGGGGACATCTTCTTGGAAGGTTGGGCATAGAATTTAATTTCTAGTTGAGCCTTTCCTAAATGAAGAGTCCCTGGGCGAGGTCCAGCCAGGAACTGGTCTCATTAGCATATTCAGCACATGCAAATATCTATAGCTCTGTGTGTTCAACTCCAAAGGGAATTTCTATTACAGGGATGAACTACAGCGATGGTGACAATCTTTTCAGTGTCATTAGGGTAAATGAGGTGGTAATGGAAGTGCAGATTATAGCAACTTCAATGATTTATTTCCTACTCCCCCATCAGGGTAGCTTTTACAAACAGCCAGTGTCCTTAATTGGAATGTAAATGAATGATAAATTATGAAAAATGTGTTATGAAAAGTAAAACATGGCCCAAATAAAAGATCAGAAATGAGAGGTTTTATGAAGTTGAGAAAATGAGTCTGAAATATGAAAGGCTTGGCCATTACAGAGGAGTGGAGGTAGTTATGACTTTTCCATAGTCTGTGAGAGCACTTAGTCCTCTACTTTAGAAGAAGTAATGTGACAGAGTCTTCCAATAACTCCTCTGGAGATTGAATCTAGGGGAACTCCTCCAATTCCATTCCATTCCTTTAGACCATGAGATCGCTTACAAAAGGAAAAGAAAGCTGGATGTCATGTAATTTGTGGAGCCATTTCCTTTTCCTTTGGAATCTCATGACCTTCAAGATAATCATCTTCAAGACAATTAGGAACAACATCCTGCTTTGAAAAAAGAGGCATCTACAAGAGGTGTGTTGTTACATCGTTTTGTTTCATTTCTGTCAAACAAAGCACTAAGTGGGTATAAAGAAAAATTCATCCTCTAAGATTCTAGAATTCCACCATCCACAGTTGGTCTCAAACAGCTGATATCAAGGTGTTGACAGATCCATTTTATGTTGAAGGCTCTAGCAGAGAATCAATTTCTTTGCCTTTTTCACGTTCTAGAAGCTTCTTGTGGTATAGTGGTATCCCTAATCTCTCCAACACAGCTCCTTCCTCATAATTAGCACTCCTTGACTCTGACCTCCTACGTCTCTCTAATTAAGGGCCTTGTTGATTACATTGTAGTCACTTGGCTTATCACAGATCAGTCCCTTTTACCACACACTGACACATTTCTGGAGTCTAGGAATCTGGCATCCATAGAGGGCTTTATTCAGCCCACTGTACAAAGTTAACTTCCTGATCATCAAATACTAGACATCTGTAAATTTGTAAATAGCTGATACTATTTGTTTAAAAATTCAGTGATGTGGGACCAGGAGTTTGGCTTAGTGGTAGAGTGCTTGCTACCATGCACGAAGACCCAGGTTCAATTCCTCAGTCCCACATACATAGAAAAAAGCCAGACGTGGTGCTGTGGCTCAAGTGGTAGAGCTCTGACTTTGAGAAAGCCCAAGGACAATGCTCATGCCCTGAGCTAAAGCTCAGGACTGGCAAAAAAAGTTCAGTGATATATCAAAATAATAAGGGGAGCAGGGTGCAGAGGAGGAATTAGAGATTAGATAAAGGGATTCGTCGTCACATAAGATGTATTAAGAAAAGGAAAATCTATGCAAATGAGAATGGACTACAAAAGAGGAACTGGGATCTAAAGATTTAGGAGACAGAGAAACTATATACAGAGAGAAATGGGTATGCCAAATGAGTGGAAAGGTAAGCTTCCTTTTCTACCAACAAAAAAATACACGTTCTCTTCAAACACCTTTCTAAATATTCCTCGTAAAGATTATCAAGTCTGTAAACATTTCACAAACCTCACAGAGCATCCTGGCATCCCTGCAGAATGGAGGAAGATACTGGGAAGATGCTGGTGATATTCAGAAGTCAGAAAAGTGAGTGTCCTGACCCTGTCTGCTACAGACTCTCAGTTGAATGCAGTGTCATTTTGTACCCCTCTTAGTCTGCACAGACACCTTGCAAAGCCCATGTTTTAAGGTAGACCAGTTGGTTTCTACTGAAGGCCTTTCCAGATGGCAGGGCACTCTGGAATAGTAGAAATAGCATGATTTAGATGTATTTGATTTTTGACTAAACGTGGATTGTGTTACTGTCCATATCATGTTGGACAAATGGCTTTACCTCTGTTCCACTATGATGTCCTAACTGTGAAATAAAATTGGTTTAAAAGAACATTTTTCTTTCAGTAGAAACACTATTTTCAGTCCACAAGAAAGAACTAGCTAAATACCAGCATTATTTTTGTTGCTGTTAAAAAACATCTGTGTGTCTGTGTGTCTGTCTGTATATCTATCTGTCTATCTATCTATTTATCTATCATCAGTCAATCATCTATGAATGATAGAACATAAGTGACAAATAGATAGCAGGTAGATAAATAGATAAATAGAATATTAGAATATCCTACTGATTCTATTTTTCTTGAAGACTCTAATAAAGTGACCAACCCAGATTTCTTTGGTAAGGGCAAGTTAAATCACTTGTTTAATTGATTTATCCATGTAGTGAAAACTGTCTGTCTGTTCAAACAATTTGACCTACGGAGAGAAGAAAGATTTAATGACATGGTTGGATTATCAAAGACTAGAACAAGAAATGCTTTGTTCACTACTGTCGGAAAGATATGTTCATGCTTTGCCTGACTGTGAGAGACTCTTTTATTCATTTTAATTTTTAGCAAGTTTGTATTCTCCCATCCCAACCTCAGGTCTTTCTATATTTTCCCTCTTGTTTGCTTTGTATCAGAAACAACAACAACAATAACAACAAAACACCTAACCTTGTAATGTGCAGGATAAATCTTAGAGAAAACAAACCAAGAGAAAAATAATACAGAATGCAACAAGTAATTCTATTCATCTTTTAGAAGCGTTGTTGTGATAATAGGTCATCTTGACAGTTTGAAAGGCTTCTTCCAGATACAGCTTCAGACAGCTGGAGACAGCTCCTTGGCCTGATATAAACAAGAGGCTCATAACCCGGTACCTTTGCTTTGTGGTGCATATGCCACATAAAACCTGCCTCTGATCTACTGGTTCTTGTGTATTCTGTCTGGCTGGCCCATAAATTGTTTGCCTGTGAAATTTCTGATCACTTTTGAGATACTTTGCAAAAGGCCCCAGTTTGGTAAAGCATTTTTTTCTTGCATGATACAGGACTCATCTACCAACCAAAGAAAAAATCACCCTTTGAAGTTTATTTTAAGAACTGTTATTTTATTCTTGAATCCATGCAATCATCACTATTTAACTAAAGTATATTTTTATTATTCCCCCAAATAAACCCTTTCATTTGTCTCTACACCTGTTTCCTGGAAATTAATAATCATCTATTTTCTGTTTCTGTGAGTTTTTTATTCTTGAATTTTATTGGAAGGGGGTCATACAGATGTACCTTTGTACTTAGCTCTATTCTCTGAGTATAATGTCTTCAAAAGAGGGTGAGTATTCCATTCCCAGTCATGGCTGAATAACATTCCATTGTCTCCATATGCCAGATTTTGCTTGCCACTTCCTTAATGGATAGATATTTATATTGTTGCCAAGTTTTAACTCTTGCAAGTAATGCTGCTATAAACTTTTATGAACAGATTTTTGTGTAGACATAAGCTTTTGATTTGGGGGGGGCCACCTCGAATTGCAATTTCTGGGTTAAAATGGTGACTAGTCAACTATTTGAGGACTAGAAGCCTTATTGAATGTATACTTCAGTTTAGCGAGCCTCCGAATAGAGCTAGGGAGCTCTCCTGTTGAGCCTTCCCTGTGAGAAAGTGGGATCCAAACACAAATGAACTCATGCTTTCCAGCCCATCGTGTTTTGTAGTCTTTTCCTTATCTAAAGAAGACCATAATAATAAAGACAGCATATCCAATGGGATAACTGCCAAGGGATGAGACACAAAGCAGTATCCTCAAATTTAGTTCAACAAACATAATTGTAGAGAGATCCTCACATATTTCCATATTCTATATTAAGCTTTCTACTTTTTACTCTAAAAGTAGATAATTTTGATTCATAGCTCTTCAAGATAACTGATAATCTTTGGTGGGTGAGTAGATGTGAACTCAGGACCTCGTGCTTGCTTGACTCTCACTTGAGCCATGCCAACAATTCTGCTTTCTCTAGGTCACTTTGGAGATGGAATCTCACAGGCTTTTCTCCCTATTCTAGCTTCAAAGCATAGTTTTGGCCTTTTCTTCAGAGCTTTGGGGAACTATTTTTTTTCTGTACATTCAAAAAAGTACCCTTAAACATTCATACTCTGGAGTTTTTCTCTAACAAAGCATCAATTTAGGCTTTGAGCTCTTGATGCTTGTGTTGTTTCTCTGAGTCACATTAGTGTATACTTTTGATCACATTTAATTAGTAAAACAGCTTTGGCTAAAGAGATATAAAAGAATTAGTAAGGTAGAGATGTCTTGTTTGAAAACAATTAACATTTCTAGATATAACAATGTTTTCTTTTTGAAGGGTTCTGTCCATTTATTAAGCTTGATAATGTTATAAAAGACAATTCTTGAGCTGTTTCTGTCAAAACTAATCAATTAAGGGCAAAAGAGTGGGTATGATGTTCATTTTTATATAGCAGCTCTTAAGGAGAAATACATTCATGGCACAGAGGGTGACATTGAGCTGGACACGGTGACATGTCCATCAGCTACTCAGGAGGCAGAGATTGGGATGAATTTAGGATTATGCCCAAGAAGGGGATTCCTTCTCAGACCATAAGGTTTATATGGATGTGTGTGTGTGCGCGTGTGTATGTGTATCTGTGATTTTAGCCATAGGTGAGAGTAACATGATACGTACCTGAAAATAAATTTTAAAAAATGGCCTAAGCATACAATGCCAGTTGGTCTTGAAAATGTGCGTCTCTGAGTTCCAGCCAGTGCTGGGGTGGTGGCAGGGGAGGAAGGTAAGGGAAGAAAATAAAGGAAGCAACACTTAATCTATTAAATCTATAAGGAACTTTTGATACATGTCCTAAAGTGTAAGAGGCTATACAGATGTATGAAATGAGATGAATATATTTGCTTGGCTATCAAAAAGTAACTGAGGCAAATTGGAGATAAATTCACTTTCTATACAATTCTGGTAGTGGAGAAACTACAATAATGAACGGAAGCTTCTGTGGTAAGGGCAGTGTAGCTCATTTTCCTGAGGTCTAGCACATGCCAAGCACATACTCTATGGCAGATCTCTTCTCTGGCTTCCCAAATCCAGCTTTAAGGAAGAAGACCACTATATAACTACTATAATCAGACATATTTAAGTAGGATAGTTTTTTTTTCTGGTGCTGGTAATTGAACCCAGAGCCTTGTATATACTAAGCAAGTACTCTACCATTGAGCTATATTCCTCACCCCCTGCATATTTATATAGAAATAGAAATCTTAGCCTTGCATCTGATGTACAATGAAGTCTTGATGTAGAGGGGCATGTTTTAATATCTTCCTTATTTCTACATGCTAATTCTAGCATCAGCTTCTTTGGAACTTTGTTGTTGCCTTCCTCAGACCTTAAAATTATGATCGCTTATTTTCAAATCTGCTTTTTAGTACCTTTGTAAATAAGCCTGGGATTGATCTTACAGCTAATGCTCAATCTGTTTTTCCTTTTCTTTTGAATAAGGACATGATGTGTTTTTGGAAAATAAGGAGAAAGTGGTGTTGTAAGGACTCAATCCCTCTTTGAACACTTTTTAGTTCCAGAAGACAATTATTTCAGTTTGGGCTAAACAACTGAAAGATAAGAGAAACACCTGTCCACAGGAAATGTCGAAGGCAGAGTGAAGGGAATTTATATGCAGGATCACAATTTGCCGAGTAAGTATAAGAAATAGGTTGGTGTAATTTGTTCCGTTTTAGCAGTTGAAGAAACAAAGTGTTAGATGTCTCTCCAGAGGCATGCATCCTATAAATGGTACAACTAAGGTTTCGTCCAAAGTTACCTGAGAGTGTATGTCCATGCAGATTCAACTTAGTGACTGTCAAGAGCTGAAGACTTCCATGGAAGATGGAGAGAAAAATAAGCTAGAGGAGAGAGACCTGGTAAAATATACTGGGAAGAGTAAATGGACTTATTGACAGTCTGTCATTTTCTAAACTCTTTTCTTCCCATTTTTGTTAAGCAGAGGAAAAGGTACCCATTTACGTTTATCCACATTGGATACTTGATATTTGGTATCATAGTCTGCGTTATATCATTTTAGAACCCTCTTGCTTAGCAATTGACTGGACTAGGTGATGTTGGAATGACCTATTGCTACGTGCACACATTTTGAGCTTAAATTGTGTGCAGTATTGATTAACCAGCGTAACTTACAGTTGGTTTTTGTAGCAAGCAACCCTTAGTTACCTTGAATGTAAAATGTCAATGGACCATGCCTACCTGGGAAATCAAATCAAATGAGATATTGCCTGGACAGCATGTGGTCAGGGTGGTATGCCCTCTGTCACAGAGACAGCAAATGTAAGATGGTAATTTTAGTTTCAAATGTTGCATTGATTAATTATGAAACGTGGAAAGACTCGTATGTGTCCCCCAGGGATGCTGCAGAAGAGTGTTGATGGTGAGATAGCCACATTCCCATATGTCGAAGGTCTTCTGGGTTGAATGGTGACCTTAATATCACCTTTAGAATTGGGGCCTTAGACATATTCAATTTTAAGTGAAGTCATTAGAGTTCGCTATATACTGCTGGAAATTTGAACACACAGAGAGATATTACAGCCTGTGTGGAGAGGCGTAGGAAGAAATAGATGTGATTGTTGTAGCTATGGGTAGAGAAACAAGTGAGGTCATCAGAAGTAGGACAGAGGCCTGGGAATACTCTTCCTGAACACCTGCAGAGGGAGCCTTTCCCTGCCCATGCCTTGCTTTCAGGCTTCTGGGTCCAGAGCTGTGAGACAACATGTTCATATATTCGAAGTCATCTGGCTGGTGATAGGTTACCATGGCAGACACACAAAGTTAATAGAGATGCTTAACCTTTTTCCATGACCAATATTATACCTGATAGCCCTTCTCTTTTGTTCTGTGTTCCTGTGTTTTGCATACAGCCATCCAGTACTCCTGAGAGGTCTAGAATGCTTATTTCCAGTGTATCACTGATTTATCTTTTAGGCTTAGCTTGATCTTATGCATTTATAATGTTATTGCTGGTGAATCTTTCCACAGATAAGGTTAAGTGATTTCCCATAATGTGAGTCCTTGTCTCTGACTTCACAGCTCTAAGAATCCCCTCCTCTCTGGTTCCTCTCAGCACCAGCAGCTTATGTTGAGCATAGGGCTGGCTCACCAATGGCTCTTCCCTAATGGGGTAACAGTGAGGGAGCACTGAGTAAACACTTCCTGGATTTAAGTCCATGTAATCACTTCTTGCCCCTGGAGCATGAAAAATGAAAGCTTGCAGTGTTATACGCAGTCTGGAAGCACAAAATAGTCAATCCATGTACTAAATACTAGAGCTATCTCAGAGCCAGGGGAAATGACGAAAAATTATTAGAACATTATTTCTGGTTGAGGCAAATAATTGTTCACTTTGACCTGATAAAGAAAGTCACTATCCAGTACTAATTTCACTGCCTGCCTCCTGTTGCAAAAGTATAGAAATATCCCTAACTGGCTTCCAGCCCGTGGAGTGAATTGCTGTCCACTCCCCTAAGACCAGCCCACCTTACTCCTTCCAATAAGCCATCAACAAAGAATTAATCAACTGAGGGCCTCCTGTTGGTCTCAGACCAGGCATCCATTCTGGCCTAGGTTCATGTTCTACTATTGTACACCACCTTGGTGAAGGATGTTACGAGTCTAGCGGGAGGAGAGCTCTCTGTTATGTGACTTCAGGTCACAGTGGATCTGCCACTTATTTTGAAGCCCAGTAGATGATGCCCATTCCTGGATACAAATTTTTCATGGCCAAGCCACCTCCCACCAGGAGCAGAAGTTAATTGGCTATGTAGTACCATGTTGGTTTCCTCAGTGGCAACAGGATTCATTTGTCTTTTATCAAGAGTCACCTTCATTATCTGCAGGCGAGGGTGTGTGTGTGTGTGTGTGTGTGTGTGTGTGTGTGTGTGTGTGTGTGTGTCTAGGTTGAGGCATGACTGGGTTTGTCTTTGGACATATCATTTATATCAGCCTGAACTCTTTTCCTTCTTTCCTCTCTCCTGTTTTGTAAGTATGACCTTACCTGCAGACAAGACTTCCCAGACCTCAGAGCACTGATTCCACGCATGTCATGTGCACAGGAGTAGTCATAGCCAGCATTTTGGAGCTGTGATTAACACCCTGATGCTAATAAAGCTCATTTTTTTCTTCATTTCTCTAAACAGAAAAATCAATAAGGGCTCTGTGATGACCCCCTTTAATAGAGATTAAGTGACCGTAAAAACATGCATTACCTCGTACAGATAACACTACCACTGCTTTGGTGGTAAACACCACACTTAACCTGGAGTTGACACCTTTCTATTTCAAGGGACTGGCCTGGGGTTCTAGCCTAGATTGTTTCCTGTTTTACTTTGTGAGCTAAGAATGGAGATAAACCACCATTCTCCTCCTCAAAGTTCTCTCCCTCTCATGCAATTTCTCTCTGCTTGGTCTGCATATAACCTGTCTCCCCTCTTTATTTTTACTATTTTCTTATCATTAAGTCCATTGAACACTGGAGCCAACATCTAACAAAGCCGTGTATGAATAAACTGCATCCTCAATGCCATTCCTTTCAACATTCTCACCCCTTTCTCCCTCCCATTCTTTCCTTCCCTCTCACCCCTTCTTTTTCTTTCCCCTCCCTTGGCCTTTTTCCTCACGAGACTCATTTTTGCTCAAGGTTTGATTTTCAAAGCTTTCTTTGTTGTTCCAGCAAAGGATGCTGCTTCCTCCTCCCCACCACGCCCCACTCTGCATCTCCTCAGGGGGCCTGAGAGGATTTTCAACCTCCTGCTTTCTCTACTGCCTAAAAGCACCTTCATACATCAGTGTTTCTCCAGCACTGCTTAACACAAGGGAACAAGGGTCTCAGGGACCCTGGGACCCAGGGATTGACATGCAGAGACATTTCCTCATCCATGGACTTGATTTCTTAGAAAAAACACTTGCCTGAAAACGAAGTAACATTTCATTACTCAGCTAGTTGTTCACACCTAGAAGCTGTCATCTTTCCTTATCAGGTACATAAAAGACCTAATTACACTGACTTCTATTTTTATTAAAGCCTGAGCTCCAGCTTCCGCCAAGAAAGCCCTTTCCTAGAAGATTCTATTCTTTGTCATTCTCCAAGCCTAAGTTCAGCTGTGACATTTTTTGCAGGAAGGTTTGTCTTGATGGCCAGTTTCTGCAGAGAGAGACTGTCAGCAGTATACATGTAGCTTGAGGACCAGAAACTCTTAACCCTAATGATCATCTTACCCTAATTGATGTCGTAGGTACCTGTCTGCCATGAAGCGCGCATCAGATATAGAGACCTGGCCTGTGCTCTGTCTTTCAGTTTCTTCACTGAGAAAAAGACTTGTGCAGACTAGAGAAATGTGGCCTGACTCTGGCATTCAGCTAGAATGAAGACATTCAGATGCAGAAGCGCTCTGAAGCTGGATGCGTGACCTTCAGCCATGTTCTTCCGAGAGATGGGAATAAGGCAACGATGCCCAGAAAGAACTGGCCCTAAGAAGAAAATAGGGATCTCATGGCTGTTCAGTTGTAGAGGTCAACCAAGTGGACATCAAGATGGACCAGAAGAAAGAAAGAGCAGCCACCTTCAGAATGGACAAAGTATGAGTCACACTAGACTTGTCACCAAAGCCAACGATAGTGAGATTGACACATTAACATTAGGAAGAATATTTTCAAAGAACCTTACTTTGCCAGGAATGCCTCTTTCTCTTCTCACCAGAGCGAAGGATTATATCCTGGGGCCTCACCTCAGGTCAGTTGAGAGGGACCACTTCAGAAATGTGGGGACTTTTTAAATTGTGGGTCCTGTGATTTGAGTGATGGAGTAGAATGCAGCCTGACTCTTCTCAGGGAAACATAAAGGACAAGAGAAGGTGACTTGTGATGCTGACACGAAAGCAGGGACTAGACACTCAGCTATGGGGAGATACGTCACCTCAGAAGTCTGTTCAGGCAGAGATCTTCACACCAGTAGTGGGATAGTTCTTCTGGGATGCCTTGAATCCTGATCAATAGGGTTGAGAAGCCGTGTTAACAGAGTAGGATCTGAAGTTTAACCACAAGATTTCTAGAGGTCTAAGAGGAGGAAACCAATTAACATCAAAATGGAATTCATTTGCCCAGGTAAAGGAACTTCAACCCAGAGACCAATAGCTCTGTGGCGGGGGTGGGGGGAGGATTTCAAATGCTCTCAAGAGTTCCTCTTGAGGGAGCAGGTGCTACATTGTTGAGAAGCCTTGAGAGAGAGAAGCTAGCTATGAGACTTTCGTTAACGTAAGAAACTGCTGTTTCCGCCGGGCACGGTGGCTCACACCTACAATCCTATCTACTCAGGAGGCTGAGATCTGAGGATCAAGGTTCAAAGCCAGCCCAGGCACAAAAGGACCTGAGACTCTTAGCTCCAATTAAGTGGGAAGTGGGGCTTGGCTCAAGGGTAGAGTGGTAGCCTTGGGCTGAAGAGCTCAGGGACAGCACCCAGGCCGAGTTCAAGCCCCATGACACACATACACAAAAAAGAAATTGCTGCTTCCACCCTCAGCTCTTCTCTGACAGCTTTGTCGGAGCCAGCCTAGGAAAAGTTTCCAAACAACAGAAGGCAGTTTTCTCTCTTGGTGGGCAGGAAAAAAACGAGAATTCTAAGTGCATTCCTGAACATGACAGGACTGCAGCTACCATGACACCATCTTCTCTAGGCTGGTGAAACAAAGTCTGGCTTAGTATCAGATATCCGCATAATAACCTGGATAGTTCTCTTTAAAAAGCCATTAAGTTGGTTTCTACCTCCTATACTCAAGTGGCTTTGAACTTATGTTTCTTGTCCTCTTAAAATATAATGATATAAATGAAAGCAAGCATTGGTAAAGAAATCCAAGAAGCCCCTGTACCATGGGTGTTTTCGGGCGAGTGCTGTGGTTGAGAGGTAGTGTTTTTTTCATATATTTTTTATTGTAATTAATAGAAGGGTTACATTACATTCGCCAGATGGAAGGTGTGTTACTTCACATACCAGCAGTCTAACCATTCCTCATGTTCTCTTTCTATCCCCCGGTAGTATAGTTAATATTTGTCAGTATTTATGCTATAGAGCAACTGTACCATTGCCTTTATATGGGAATGTGTTAACAGAACCTGGCACAGAGTTGGTCATATCATTTGCTTTAAGTTTAGTGATTATGTGTAACTGTTTCACATGTTGCACATCTAGCATGGAGGTGGATCTATAATTTAAAGCGAGGTTGTTTTCATTCTAGGGCGTGTGATTTATGTTTAACCACAAATTGTTGCTGTTTATTTATGGTTTATCAGATAGTCTTCAGAAGAATTCTGGAAATTTGATACCATTATGCTCAGAAAGCAGACAGTAAACTTTTACTCAAGATTGCATTGTTTGGAAGAAGTTGACCAAATCTGAAGCTTTAGCCTTTTCCATTATTAAGAAGAAAGCCTTCTGTGTGAAAATTATAGATTGCAAATAGGATGGGAAGAACATGAGGAGTAATTCTAGATACTCCTCCATTTCTTCTGTAGGTGATATAGTAGGTAGACCAAACTAAATGAGCAGAACTCTTGTCTTCCTTTTCATCCAGCTAACCCTCAGTCTCTTGATCAGTTCAGCCTTCTTACACAAACAACATTTATCTTTGTCATTTTCTCCTGGAGTAATTATTATGATTTCTCAGCTCAAAAAAATCTATTAATGTCAGTCTGTAGCAAAAAAAGTAATTAAATAGAAACATTTCAAAATGTGTCACTACTGATTATAGTTCTAATTGTGCTTGTTCCCAAGTTGAGGACAACGTTGCACATTACTGGGTAGAACCAAACCATAAATTATTGTATTTATGACATGCATTGCAGTACAGAATTGCAAGCCAAATTCTTATGACAGGCGTAAAGGAATTATTCAGAAACACTGCTATGTTTGGTGCCAAATTCAGTGATAATTTATAGCTGTCTGAATTTCCACACCTGCTTCGATTCTCTTGAGTCCTCAAGTTGTACCAGTTCCCAAGTGTGAAATTCAGAAGAGTGCTGTTGACTTTGGGGGTGGGGGGGAGGGGTGGCTTCTGCTCTGAGACCTTTATTACACAAATCTAAAAAAACCTTCAAGGTAGAATTTGCCAATACTCAACACTGAATGCAGGAAAACACACCCCATTTTCCTGTGTCTTCAGAGCATCTGAGCCTCTTCAATCCATTGTGGTGAAGGGAAGACTGAAGAGCAGTTAGAGGTGTGCGGTCAGAAGACAAGAACCCCATTTGCAGTTCAGTGGACTTTTAGCCAACATTTCTAGAGCTGTACATTTACCTAAATATTAATAAAGCCATTCTTTCTTTATCTCAGTGATGATTTGGGTCTATTTGTCCTCCATGATAATATAGCAATAGTTATAGTATACGTCTTTTATAGTGTACTATCCAGATTTTCTCCTCGAGCATCCTATGATTTTATTACACATTTGCAGAGCTGTTGGCATTGACTGTTGTAAGGAGGAGAAACCCATTCCCGGTTTTATTATAGAACTTTCCGTGGTCCATGGCTAATGAGACAAAGTTAACTCGCCCTCATGCCTCTGGTGTGTGAGACATGCCCTCGCCACCACTCTAATTTCTTTGCTATTGCTCCCTCATCTCGTAAATAAAGATTCAGATCCCAGAACAGACGTGTAATTTATCCCAGCTTTCACACTGCGTGATCCCTTCTCTTTGGGAAATGTGGCTTGATGCTTCATGTGAATGTGTGGTGTTTGCACTTGAACTGGGCAGTTCAGTTTCCCCGTCCACGTTGTTAAGTACTAGAACTCTGATGTGCACGTGAGGAGCAGCTGCTGTCGCTTTGAGATAGTGGCTGGTAGATGTGGGCCAAGGAGCCCATCCTAGATGGGACAGCATCCAAGAGAGAGAGAGAACAATTGTCCTTGTCCTCATAAGGACAGAAAGTAGCACCAGGACGGAGGAGGATGGGGTGAGCGCGGCCACATAGATAGGGAAGAAGCAGCATTTAAGGACCCTCTGATTCATGGGAAGGAGAGCCATCTTGGCTCTGTGTATGTGTTTTAGCCCCATTTCAAGCACCCTTTCTGCATCCCAGGTGCTGTTTTAAATGCCTCTACTTCATCCCATCCTCTCTGATTACTTGCCTTCAGTGTTGCATGAACATTTCTCCTCTCAACAATCTCCACCCATGTGGTTGGTTTTTTTTTACCTTCTCTATTGTTGACCACTAAAGAATCCTTTTTAAGGATAAATAAACCGGTGCATAGAAACGGATCGATATGTGTCAGTGCCCTCTCCCACCCTCCCGCTACTTAAACAACCATGAAACATAGACACAAAGGGTAGACATCAAACCAAACACCAAGGCTGAGAGCCTCAGACAGGCATTGCTGGCTGAGAAGGGAAAGACCACCTACCTGTGCCCTATCTCTTTATGCTTGTAAGCACAGAGAGGGAAGTGTGCTTAGCACAGTTTGCCTTCACTGAGCACAGTGGGTCTGGATGGGGTGTGGAGCACAGGAGAGAAGATTTGGAGCTTTATGACCAGTTGTGTCAGATCTGTTCTGTGGGAGATGGAAGCAGGTAAAGGGCCATGGCAAGGATGTGGGAAACAAGACAGAGGTGAGGTAGAGAACTCAGCACAGGGAAACTGATGAATGAAAGAAAGCATTCAGTTGTAGGTACAGGTTCCACTGGAAAGCAAATTTAACTGAGTAATGGTGCCTTCCTGGACTTTACTCCTCGCATCTACAAAGAGAAAGCTCTTCTTCACAGTCTTAGGTTGTGGTCTCACTGTCATGTGTTTTACTTCACAAAGTAGTAGGCACCACACACAAGCAGGATCAATGTGGTTTACCACGGATCTGGCAATTTATATTGCTTTTTTTGCCACTCCTGGGCTTAGGCTCAGGGCCTGAGCCCTGTCCATGGACTTTCTCAAGGCTAGAGCTCTACCACTTGAGCCTCAGCACCACTTCCAGCTTTTTTCTATGCATGTGGTACCGAGGAATTGAACCCGGGTCTTCTGCATGCTAGGCAAGCACTCTACCACTAGGCCAAACTCCCAGCCCCTATATGGCTTTTTATACTGTATGAATCCCTCCTCATAAACCTCATTATTAGAACCTTATGGCCCATGTGACTATTATCCTTTCTGTTGTTCTGAGTTTAATAAGATGTTACTATGTATGCTTGTTGAGGACCTAGCTGCTCAATCATTGCAGGAATGAATCACATTTACTTAAGTTCCCATCTTAGCTCTTCCAGTTAACAGCTTTGCTGTTACTTTCCCTTTGAGGGAAGCAATAAACGAGATGATCCAATACATATCAAAAAGCCGAGGAGAGGATTCATTAGATGCGTGGGCCTCTCCTCCAGAGTCTGGCTCATTTATTCACTCTGTCAATAAATATTAATTATCAGAGTCCCTAACCAACTGAAGAAGGCAGCTGTAGTGAATGAAGTAATAGACCTAAGTAAGCATTTAGGAATTTGTGTTTAGTTTTCAGTCCAGAGCATCTCTCTTCTTCAGTAAGGAGTCTTGGAGAAGCAGTGAATCTAGAGGCCTATGGGAATGTACACAGGTGGAGAGGATAGAATTTTGTGTTTTGTCTCAGTGCTACTAGAAGTCATGTGACACAGTAAAAACAGAAAAATGTAGAGAGGGCAGGACACGCATCTCCAGTGGACTTGTAACCTAACTGCACGCTCAGTGGCCCTCACAGCACAGCATGGTATCAGGGCCCAGGCCAAGCAGCTAGGGCTTCCTTTCTCACTGCCATTGTGTCTCCCACTGCTGCAAAGCTCTTGATCGGTCAGCAGAATAAACAACACAAAGCCCATGCTATGGCCCAGTTACGGGAGAAAACTCACAGCCTGTTATAGACTGTTACAAAGAGTTTGACTTTGGCCCTGACAGAGATGAAAACCTTTTGAGGGCTTGAGAAGAGAAGTGTAATCATCTGACTTGTTTTGTGAGGATGAACTTGCTAGTCGATCGTGGATTGTAGAAGATGAATTTGGATGAAGGAAAATTAGTAAAGAGGCTACTGGAACAATTTTGATAGAGGAATGGGAGTGATACTAAATCCTCATATTCTAGATATGAGTATTTGCTGAGGGTTTCATCTTAAGTTATAAGAGAAAAAGTAAAAGTAAAAGGGTGGTCTAACTTATGTGTGGCATCTTATTAAACAAAAAAGAATTTTCATCAACTTGGATGGAAATCTAAAGTCTAGAAAGTATATGTCTTTCAGAAAGACATACCGAAGTGCATACTGAGACATACATGTGTGATACTGACTAAAAGATTGAAGATTAGGAGTAGTAAGTTGGATTAATAGTTACCTGTAGGGAAAGTCTAAATTAAGAATATAATTTCAGCATTACCAGCATTATAAAGATATTCAAATCCATGATATGAAATGATGTCATTGGGACTGTGTGTGTGTGTGTGTGTGTGTGTGTGTGTGTGTGTGTGTAATGCAAAGGGATTAGAACACTGTAGAACACTATATATTAAGACATCCTAATATTTATATTCTCTGAAATGAGAAGATGAGGCTAAACACCGAGTATCTAAGTGAGACAGGAAGTAGGTTATTATAGTGAGGAGTCTAAGGTGTTCTCAGGAGGAAAATTCACGCTTGCCAGACAGTTATAGTGAATCAAGAAACTTGAAGACTGAGCCCTCATGGTTCCGGATGTGGCTGTGCTGATAATGTCAAGGACAGGTTTGTAGAGAGGCGTAAAGACTGGTCAGAATAAAGCTTTATTCCTGCACCTCAACAAATGAGATGAGAAAGCACGTGGCCCTGGGTTCAACTGCCAGTAAATTGCCTTCCTGCACGTATGCATGTGTATGTATATATGTATGCATGTGTGTATGTCTGTGTGCATGCATGCACGTGTGTATGTCTGTGTGCATGCATGCATGTGTGCATGCATGTCTGTGTACATGTATGTACACATGCATGTGTGCATGCATGCGCGTGTATGTATGCGTGTATGTGTGTGTATGTATGCATGCATGCATGCATGCATGCATGCATGTGTGTGATCAATCCCATGAAGGCATCCTACTTGATTTCACATCTGCAGAAGCTCCTGTGGGCCTGGTTCTGTTCTGATGGACTCAGAACCACATCCATCCTTCTTCTCTGGCAAATGCGTCTGACTTCCCAGGCCTCTTCTCCCTCCCTGAGCCCCGGGGATGGATGGCCACGGAGCCTGCCTTGCTTTGGGGGATTTCTGGCTAGCAGAACCACATGGGGGCAGCCGAGGGCCGCATTCCCCAGCCGGCAGGCCTGGAGGCCCTGGCGGACGGCATCCTCATCCTCGGTCACCCGGGCAGCTCCTCTGCTGGACAGGAGCGGACAGGAGCATCTGGTTTTCTTCCTGTACTACTCGGTGCTCTGGGCAGGTGGAAGCCGGCCGCCCTTGTCCCTTCCAGGGGCCTGGCCAGCTCAGCGGGGGCCCAGCCTGACCTGGGGGCCTCAGGACACCCCGCCGCCCCAGCCCTGCCCTCCTGGACCCCACCCCAGCCTGCACCGGGATACCCACGCCGGCGGGGGACCCCGGGGCAGCGGGCCAGGAGGGAGGAGAAGCTGAGGTCATCACTGGATTGTGGGGCAAAGACCTGCTTTCCAGAGAGCAGAGCAGAGGGGTGGCAGCAGGCGAGGGCAGGGAGGGAGATGGCAGAGGCTTCTGGAGGACATCAGTCCTGGAGGGAATCAGGTGAGGCGAGGATCAGGTGAGGATGGGAGGAGGTGAGAATCAAGTGAGGATGGGAGGAGGTGAGGATCAGGTGAGGATAGGCAGAGGTGAGGACCAGGCAAGGATCAGGTGAGGATCAGTGAGGATCAGGTGAGGATGGGAGGAGGCTGGATCAAGTCAGGATGAGAGGAGGTGAGGATCAGGTGAGGATGGGAGGAAGTAGGATCAGGTGAGAATGAGAGGAGGTGAGGATTAGGTGAGGGTTAGGTGAGGATCAGGCGAGGATCAGGAGAGGATCAGGTGAGGATGGGGGGAGGTGAGGATCAGGTGAGGATCAGGTGTGGATAAGAGGAGGTAAGGATCAGGTGATCATGGGAGGAGGTGAGGATCAGGTGATCATGGGAGGAGGTGAGGATCAGGTGAGGATGGGAGGAGGTGAGGGTCAGGTGAGGATAGGAGGAGGTGAGGATCAGGCAAGGATCAGGTGAGGATGGGAGGAGGTGAAGATCAGGTGAAGATCAGGTGAGGATGGGAGGAGCCTGGATCAGGTGAGCATGGGAGGAGGTGAGGATCAGGTGAGAATCAGGTGAGGATGAGAGGAGGTGAGGATCAGGTGAGGATAGGAGGAAGCTGGATCAGGTGAGCATGGGAGGAGGTGAGGATCAGGTGAGAATCAGGTGAGGATGAGAAGAGGTGAGGATCAGATGAGGATCAGGTGAGGATGGGAGGAGGTGGGGATCAGGTGAGCATGGGAGAGGTGAGGATCAGGTTCTTCCAGCGCCAGCTGCCCATGCACAGTGAGCACAGCCAGGCCCCAGGACTCACCACCATCCCACATTGATGGATGTTCCTGGCGTAGGCATTGTCTTTGTCTTCAGGTAAACTGGGTCTAGCCTGCATATAACCCAGGTGACAGTATCTGTGTCTTTTTGATCAGTGCAGCTGCGAATGCCTCTTTGCCAGCCACACAAGTGCCCGGGTTCGGCTGATCATGCAGTATTTATTGTCCAGATAAGGTCTCTCCGGTGGCCGGACTGCCCACTGTGCCCTGCTGGCTCCTTCAGTGGTCCTTGTAGTCTGGCAGCATCCACCCTTGATCAGGCCTAGGCACCTGCCTCACCGGCACCATTCGATGTCCCTTGAGGTCATCCCGTCTCGTTCCCACCCCTGCTCTCCAAAGCAGCCTCTGAGGCTCGGAATGCAAAGAGAATTTACAGCAGAGAGCATGAGTCATTTTAAAGAGAGCCTGGAATGAAAAGGAAGCCCAAGAGGACATCTTGCAGCAGGATTGAAAACAGGAGATGCTGTGGAAGAAACGATGTTCGACTATCGATTGCTGGGTCCAATGTATTTACTTCATCATTTGAGTGTGCCTTTGTTAAGTGGTATTCGTCACAGTTTCAGGAACACTATATCAGAAAGATACACTTTCTTGAAGAAGTCAGTTTCTACCAGGAGGAATAGAGAAGTAAATACACAATTATGAAGTCTGCTTGATAATATCTTTACAAACTAGTATGAATGTACAATTCAGGAATGTAATTGAGATAAACTTTTGTAGTGTCTATTGTGTCTACATGTTGATACTGGGGTTTAAACCCAAGCCTCAGACGCAATCTCTTAGCTTTCTTGCTCAAGGCTATTACTCTACCACTTGAGCCACAGCTCTAGTTCCAGCTTTCTGGTGGTTAATTGGACTTTGCTGACCAGGATAGCTTTGGACCACAGTTTTTACCTCTCAATGTCTTGAATTGCTAGGATTATAGCTGTAAGCTGCAAGTGCCTGCCTTCATGTACTGCTCTTTTGCCTCAGTTTAAAAAAAAAGCAGGAAGAATATTAAGGGTCAATGGATTGCTCTGAATATGAAATACCATGTAATTCTCTACTTCATGTCAGCTCGCTTGATCTTTATTATTTATTTCCAACTGTCACTTGGAGTTTTCTTTTTCTTTTTTACATTTTTGTTTTGTTTGTTAAACTATTTGTTTTCTCTTCCAAGAAGTTTCTCTTGAAGTCTTTAGTTCATTTATTAATTGGGTTATTATTTCTTTGAGAGTTTGTTTTGGGGGAATTTAATTTTTTAGCTCTAAGTGTATTTTAGATATGGGGCTCTTGTCTGATGCATAGCTAGTAAAAATCCTTTCCCATTCTGTGGGTTTTCTATTTATCCTGTTAGCTATGTCCTTTGCCATGCAGAAACTCTTCAGTTCAGTACAATCCCATTTGTCTACTCTTCTTTGGATTCGCTATGATTCTGGAAACTTTGCTATGATTAGGAAACTTTGCCCTGTGCCTAGAACCCTTAGTGTTTCCCCTGCTCCTTCCTGGAATATTTTCATGGCATCTGGTCTTACATTGAGATCTTTGATCCCTTTGGAATAGGCTCTGGTACAGGATGATATATCAGGATGTAGTCTCAGTTTTCTGTATTTACGTAGCCAATTCTGCCAGTACCATTTGTTGAAGAGCCTGTTTTAATTCCATCCTGTGCTTTTTTTAATCCCTTATGCTATAGGTATGTGCATTAATTTTGGGGTCTTCTGTTCTGTTCCATTGGTCTTCACGCCTATTCTTGTTCCACTACCAAGATGTTTTAATTACTAAGGCTTTGTAACAGTGTTTGAAGTTTCATATGGATATTCCTCAAACACTAATCTTCCTGCTAATTATTGCTTTTGCTATTCTGGGTCTTTTATTATTCCATATGAATTTTTGGATTGCTTCCTTCATATAATTGAAGGATGTTGCTGGGATTTTGATGGCTATTGCATTAAATTTGTAGATAGCTTTAGGCAGTGTAGCCATTTTCAGATATTGCTACTTCCAGTCCAGGAGCATTTGTGTTTTTATCTTAAGTTGTATTTTTGATGAAGTTGGCTGCTACAGCATTTGATACACAGTTATTTAGACTTGTTCTATCCTCTTTTTTTTGCTTTTTTGTTTTTTATTGTAATTAGTAAAAGGGTTACATGATATTCGCCATATACAAGGTGCATTAATTCACATACATTGATACCCTTTCACATGTCTTGGTACCCATTACCCCCCCCCATACCCCCCTCCCGTCTTGGTTTTCCCCCCTTCCCTATCAAATTTCAAATATCCAAATACAAATAAATTCAATATATCAGATAACAAAGTGAGATACTATACCAATATGAGATAACCAAGGGACAGCAAAGGAGATGAGAGACAACATAGTACATTAAGGACAACAATCATTCATTATATGGCTTTTGTTTCAATATCCTGGAGGTCCTTTCAATTAGCTTCACATTATATGGCTTTATGTATCAAGATTTTGCTCCATTGCAGATCTCTGAAAGACTTAGAAAAAGTCATATTAAGTGAAGTAAGCCAGACTCAAAGGAACTTAGGCTCAATGGTTTCCCTCATTCGTCATAATCAGTAGAAACCTTGTTCTATCCTCTTATAGGAGATTTCCCTTTATTATAAAGTAATACCATTCTTTTTCTTTTTTCAGTAATTTTAGTTTGAACTCTGTTTTTATCTGATATGGGTATTGCTACTCTGGCCTGTTTACTGGGATCATTTTCTTAAAAGATTCTAGCCTTTCACTTGGAGAAAGTGTTTGATTTTGTTGGAAAGATATGGCTCATGAAGGTAGTATATGGATGGGTCTTGCATTTTGATGATTTAATTAAATAATTAAGTCCATTAATATTTGGAGTTAGGACTGAGAAGTGCTTGGTAACGCTGTCATGTTATCTGCCTTTTTGGGGACTATGTCTCCACATTTCATACTATACTTATTTATCTGGTTCTCTCATAAGAGGGATTTTTTTGGCCAATTTTGTGTTCCTATTGATTTTCAGTATATAAAGGATATCTTTCAGTATCTTTGTCATGCATATTTGATGGAGAAAAATGTTTCAAGTTTCTTTGTTATGGAAGGCTTTAGTTGTCATTCATTAATGAAGGAAGACTTTGCTGGGTACAATATTTTTGGTTGGAAGTGGTTTGCTTTTAAATTGTGGCATGTATTATTCCAGTCTCTCCTTGATTTCATGGCCTCAGCTGAGAAATCTAGTTATTCTGACTGATTTTCTTCTGTAGATCATTCATCTTTTCTATCTGACAATTTTAAGGATCTTTTCCTTGGTCACTATTGATCCTGTGTGGACTACAATGTGGAAGTGGGATTTTCTATTTTGATCCGGTCTAATGGGAATTCTAAAGGCTTTTTGTATCTGAATGAGCCAATCTTTTTTTCCATCTATTTTTATTGTAATTAATAGAAGGGTTACATTATATTCACCAGATAGAAGGTGCATTGCTTCACAAACATTGATACCCTTTCTCATGTCTTAGTCCCCATTTCCCTCCCCCTACCCTGCCCCTCATCTTGTTTTCCCCCATTCCCTATCCTATTTCAAATAAAAAATTAGGCATATATACAATATATCAGGTAACAAGGTGAAATACTGTAACAATACGAGACAGCCAAGGGACAGCAAAAGAGATGAGAGATAACATAGTACATTAAGGACAACAATCACTCATTATATGGCTTTTGTTTCTATATCCTGGAGGTCTTTTCATTTAGCTTCATACTATATGGCCTTATGTATCTAGGTTTTGTTCTTTTGTAAATCTCTGCTAGGATAGCCCAAGGTTTTTACTGATTATGACAAATGAGGAAAACCATTGAGCCTATGTTCCTTTCAGTCTGCTTTCACTTAATATGATTTTTTTTCTAAGTCTTTCCATTTCCTTATAAATGGGGCGATGTCGTTCTTTCTGATGGCAGCATAGAATTCCATTGAGTATAAATACCACAACTTGTTGATCCACTCATCAGCTGAGGGGCATCTGGATTGGTTCCATATTTTGCTATGGTAAATAGCAATGGACATCATTTTGCTAGTGGATTTAGTATGCCCTTTTCTGGATGATTGGGTAAATGCCAAGTAGTGGAATTTCTGGGTCATAAGGGAGCTCTATGAGGAACTGCCATACTGCTTTCTGAATGGACCACTCTTATGTTTGGGAAGTACTCTTTTAAAATTCCACTAAATATTTTTCCTATGCATTTAAGTTGCTTGCTCTTCTCCTTCCTCTGTTTCTGTCAGTCATACAGCTCCTTTATTGTTTCTTGGATTTGTTCTAGATAATTTTCTCTTTTTTAATATATCTAATCTGTCCTCCTTTCCTGAGACTCTTCTATATCATCATCCCCTATTCTCCTGTCAAGACTTTCTACTTTGTTTTATATGCCTCTGCCCTCTAATTGGTTATTTTTTGATGGCATCTTTCTGTTTATTGAATATTCCTTTATGTCTTGCATGGAGTTCTTTACATCTTTCATTTGTTTATCTATGTCTTCTATCATATCCTTTATCTGAGTGACTGTTTTTTTATTGGATTCCCTTTCCTTCTCCTGGAATTCATCTAGGTTTCTCTTTGTAGACTCCAAGAATTTTTAAAGAATAATCTTTGGTTAGTCTCATCATGCTCTTGAATTGCCTGGTGGAGGCTTTCTTTCTTTTCATGAATCATATTTATCAGTAGTTTTTTCAACAGTATTTTGAGAACTGTCTTCTAGATCCTTAATTTTCTGCTCGGTTGCTTGGTTATTTGTTATTTTATGTGGGAATTAAGCTTCTTCTTTTCTTTGAGTTCTGTTTTGTTCTGCACATGGGAAGCCCTTTTAGTTTTTAATTTCCTGGTGGGTTCCAGTATTCCTAGGAGGTTATTCTCTTTATTCTTGGATGATAAGCCCATTGATGATTTAATCTTCTGACAGCGTCCTGATTGGCTTCCTGTCCTAGGTCAGATGCTCTGACCTAGGATATGTTGTTAAGCTCCCATGAATCTAGAGCAGTCTTGTCTGGGTTCAGCTTCAGCCCTTCTGTTTATCACATACATGGCACAGGAACACTATTTAACCCGGGTATGTCTCTTCTCTCAGCTCGTGAGTAGAGATAACATCTTTCTCACTAGAGAAGTATCAAAAACTAAAAAAAAATAACCAAGAAGGCAGAAATGGCCTATCACGTGTTGGGCATGGTGTCATGGCTCTCTGTTGTTATAATACTTCTGATTGTGAGAGTTCTTATTGTGGATGTGGGGTACAGAGGACTGTTAAGAATGAAGTTAGCAGCGCCATAGATATCACTGTGGATTTGGTAGTCACAGTTTTGTAGGCCTAAGGCTAAGTTCCCTGGGTCACAGTTGCCTGAAAGAAAAGCTAGAGAGAGAAACTGTGCTCGTGGACTCGTGGTAGGAGGGTCATCCATGAAGGTGGTGTTTTGTGTATTTTAAGGGATGAAATTTGATTGACAGCAACCCTACCCCAGTCTAGGTCCTTATTCAGTTCTGGCTACCATTAGAGGCATAGTAAACATAACTGACATGGAGCTATTTCTATATGCCAGGCTATGTGAATTTCTTTTTTCTTTTGTGCATTTTTAAAAATTGTTATTGTAACGATGATGAAAGGAAGGCTTACAATTATATAAGTCAGATAAAGAGTATATTTCTTGCTGGGCATGGATGGCTCATACCTGTAATCCTAGCTGCTTGGGAGGCTGAGATCTGAGGATTGCGGTTCAAAGCCAGCCTGGGTATGAAAGTCTGTGAGACTCATATCTCCAACTAAGTACCAGAAATCTAGCAGTGGCTCAAGTCATAGCACAGTAGCTTTGAGCTGAAAAGCTCAGGGACAGCATGCAGGCCCAGAGTTCAATCCCCATGACCAACTCAACAACAACAAAAAAGAGTCTATTTCTTTTGAACAATGGCACTCCTTCACTTGCTCTCTCCCATTTTTCCCCTCCCATCTCGACCACAACTTGTATAGCTGTGAGTTTCATCTAAATTGGTTAAGCCGTCTTATCTAACCAATACTTTACCCCCAAAGTCTCTAAATTGCACACAAGACATTAAAATACACACAATTTTAAGCCAGAGTTGTATTGTTGGAGTTATTATGATTCTACTTAAAGTAGACTTACTCCTGTCCTCCCAGTCCACACCCACCTCACAGATGAGGTAGGTTTGCTCCTTATCTCTGCTGTTTCAATCACAGCTTGCATAGTCTGAATCAAGAACTGTCATTCTCTTAGTTTTCTGATGATTTTTTAGAGAAGTGAGACCTTTTGTGTTCTCTAATGGTTATCCGCTTCTGTATCCAGTACCTAGCATAAAGAAAACATTTCACAATGTTGATTCACAACAAACTCAACAGAATTGTATGTCATCCCCCAAATAGAAAGGGAGCTCTTGTTTTTATGTGTACTTCAGAGCTCTCTTTAGAGTAGGATAGTGAAGCCTGTCCCCCCCACCCCAAAACAATGCACATCACAAAAGCTTTTCCTTTGAACTTGGGAGAATTGACTTCCTCCAGTGTGCCTTCCAGAAGAGTTTCCATGGCAACCACCTCCACTTCAAAGGAGCTGGAATGTCTCCCACCTGCATTTGACTTTCCCCTTTCTCGTGTGCCATGCAGGGGATGCCAAGATGCCAAGCTGTTGAAATGAGCTTGAGGTCACCTTACCAAATGTTTCACAGCTGGCAGGAACAGGTGCACCTATTAAATAAATTACTCAAGCCACCTAGAAGCTGATATATAATCTTCCTGCAACTCCAAAGACAGGGTTGTTGTCATTCTTTTGCCTATCTACGTAGTACCCCTAAGCTTAATGTAAAGGCTTATTGACCAGGGTCATGTTTTGTGGTGATCCTCAATATATATTAGCTAATAGGGTAAATAAATGTATATATGTATACGTATATACATATATTTAAATATATGTAAATGTACATATATATCCATTTACATATATCCATTTACATATATTTTTATATGTGTATATATAAATATACATATATACATATTCATATATACATATATTCTTTCCTTTACTAATCATTTGACTCCTTAGCATGCATTCTCTATCCAGTTCCATGCATGTATCTTGAATGCAAGGGTAACAACATGTGGTAGAACCTCATGATCGTATTCCAGAATGAACTTATAAGGGGCATTTAGCTCTCATAAACTGAAGGAAGAAAATGTGTGGTAATAATACTTATATTATTTATACTTTTATCATGAACTGTTCTTCTGCTGTTGGTAATATCAAACAAAGGCCCAGATAATCTACCAAGTTTAAATGCATGACAATTTATGGAAGATATTGCACTTATGCATCTACTTATGCATAAGTGCATAAGATGCACTTATGCATCTACCATTTATTAGTGCTGTTCCTGTGTCTTGTTCTGCGGTGACCTCAGATAATTGCCCGGGCTAGATCACTTGCTGGTTTGTAGGCTGGCTATGAGCTGGTCTTTGGTGGTCTTGCTGATCATTTTCCCTTCTCAAAATCCCCCAGTTTGCTTTGTTAGTCATGCTCTCCAGTACCATAGAAGTGAAAAGAGAAGAAACAAAAATAGCAAGCCCTTGGTCAAGCTACTGTTTGCTCATAGGCTTCTGGCTTAGTACAGGGTCAGGGTAGGAGGGATTCCAGAGGGCTCTGCCTAAGAGAGAAATTAGTCAAGCTTGTGGCTTTTCACAAAATTCCATGATGTTTCTACCCATGTCAATAATATTAGTTCCAATTTGTTGAATCATTTCTTTAAATAATTGTATGATATTTTTCTTTTTGGAGAGAGCAGTTTACTAGTTAGCTCAGGCTCACCTCAGACTTGCTGTCTTCTTTTCAGCTTCTTAAAAGTCTAGTATTATACATGTCTACCACCATGCCTGGCTGAATATTGATGGTCTGGAACATTTTGTGTTTGATTTTTATTTAATTCCATCCGTACTTGAGAATAATGGTTAATATCAAAGGATTGAAATGGACTTCTGTGATCATACTTCTCTGATGTATAGTAGATCTTATTCATCCTATATCCCCCTTTTCTTGCTTATATAATAAACAAGTAAGAAATATCTGTCGAAGATTTTGACTAGGGGGAGGATTTCTTAGATTTGTCAATTTCTATTTTCTATTCTATGTATTTTGAGGGCACTTTATTAGGAGTTTACAGTATTAAATTGCATTTTAACTGGGCCCGGAGGCTCATGCCTATAATCCTAGCTACTCAGGAGGCTGAGATCTAAGGATCAAGCCTAGGTACAAAAGGATCTGAGACTCTTATCTCCAATTAACCTCTAGAAGATGAGACGTGGGGCTTGGCTCAAGGTTAGAGCAGTAGCCTTGAGCTGAAGAGCTCAGGGACAGTGCCCAGGCCCAGAGTTCAAGCTCCATGATCCACAAAAGAAAAGAAAGAAAAAGGAAAGAAAGAAAAAGAAAAAAATTGCATTTAACCAGTTGTACTCAGAACAATTCTTCAGAGCTTAAAGAATATTTATATGGCATTTATAGAATAAACTGTTCATATTTTGGATCTTATTTGTCTGGCATATATTTCCCTTTCTCTTTAGCATTCAATATGCCTTGGTTTGTCCCTTATAAATAAAATATTGCTGTGTCTTTTGTTTTTGTCTTTGTCTTTAAATCTATAGAGTGTGTGTGTGCATGTGTGCGTGTGTGTGCATGTGTGCGTGCGTGTGTGTAATATCACAGTAAAGAGTAGAGCAAATAGAATATATTAAATTTTGTTTGTTTGCCAGTCCTGGGCCTTGAACTCAGAGCCTGGGCACTGTCCTTGGGCTTTCTCAAGGCTAGAGCTCTACCACTTGAGCCACAGCACCATTTCTGGGTTCTTTTTCTGTGTATGTGGTACTGAGGAATCGAACCCAGGTCTTCGTGCATTCTAGGCGAGCACTCAACCACTAAGCTAAACTCCAGGCCGAACTAAAATTTTTTGAATAGAATGAATCTAGATCCTATCTAGAATGTAAGTACTAGTGTAAGTAGAGAAAGTGAAAAGGGGAGTTTAAGGGGATCATTATGGATAAATTACCAAAATTAAACACGATTGTACAAACTAATCAGTGCTAACAATAATGTGGGAAAAAACAAAAAGATTTTAACTGAAAAGTTTGATCTCTATTATATAGAATATATGTGCTTGCCATTCTAATGTCCAACTTATTTGTAGTTTGTACTTAAGATTCATTTGCCCACGTTTCCATCACTTGGTGTTTTGTATTTAGTTTTATTTAATTATACTGCATCTTACTTCAGTACATTTTTCTTTCTAGTTTTCCCATTGGCTTTTATACTTGCTACTGAATTCTGTTTTTCCAACACCAGAAGTTTTGTTCATTATATTATAAGTCACTCATGCTGTTTATTCTTCACTTTATTTTCTGAATTTCAAAATGTTTCACAGGGCTTACAGTTTAACATGTCTGTCTAAGTGCCCAGAGCTGCTTGATCAGAATCGACTCTTTCATCATTCTTTCCCTTTCTCTCTAGTCTCCCTAGATACATTTTACCTTTTCCACTTCTCTGTCACTTATGTACAATGAAAGTTTTAGTTTCAACTCATTGTTAAAGTTGTGGATTTGACAATATTATGATTATGATAATGACTGTTGTGAAATTTTATTCCAACACCATGTGCTTAGATTTCACCATGTTTTCAAATTGATTCAGTTATTTTTATCTATCCTTCTTGTTTTGTAGATCTTCCTCATGCAATTGTTTTTTTTTAATAAACATTTTACAGGGGCCGGGAGCTTGGTCTAGTTGTAGAGTGCTTATGTAGCATACACGAAGACCTGGGTTTAATTCCTTAGTACCACATACATAGAAAAACTGGAATTGGTGCTGTGGCTCAAGTGGTAGAGTGATAGCCCAAGGTCAGAACTCAGGCCCTGAGATCAGGCCCAGGACTGGCAAAAAATTACAAATACTTCAGTAACTATATTAAGATTAGCTCTGATTTTTGTTTGCTTTAAGATGTCTTTGTTCTTGAGGCAGTATATCAAATTTTTTAGTGCTAGCACACTCTTTGAGTGCCTTGGGGGTATCATTTTACTCAGAAGTCAGTTCTAATTATCATTTTAATGAAACAGTCTCTTTTTCCCCTTGCCATTTTGTCTTTGGTAAAATGTGTCCAGAGTTTTATTTGTTTGGATTTAGTTTTCTTGGCTAGCTGTGGACTCTAAACTATTACCAGCAGTGGAAACTTTACAGAAGGTGTTCTCTCAGCATCTACAATGCTTTCTAGGTATACTCTCATGCTGGATATTTACATGATATCCCCTTAAATGTACTTTCATTTACTAATTTTTATTATTATTGTCTTAAGATGGCCCCTCCCCATGAAGCCCAGGCTGGCCACAAATTTACAATCATTCTGCCTCTGCTCCGTAAGTGCTAGGATTCCAGGTATGTATCCCAGGCCCAGTTCTCAATATCTTTTAATGTGCTTTTCATTTTTCTATTTCTTTCTAGCATTATTAAACATTCCTGGGAATTTCTATAGGCTTACAGTCTTTACATCATTTCTGTCTACTCTTGTACCTAATATTCTCCTTAACTCTATCTGCTGGTGTCTAGTAAGTTTTCTAATTGAGGTCCCATCTTGAGGCCATCAATCTACTTTGGCCAACCAAATGTTATTCTCAGGGATATACTTGAAACAATGCCAATCAAACATCTGAGTACTCCATGGCCAGTTAGTTTTTATATAATTAAGATTTATCATTACAGTATTCATGACTCCAGACTTACCTTATCTTAACTACTTTTACATCAAACAACCTTATTTCAGATCAGCCCACTTTCTGAAGTACTGGTGGTCAGATCTTCAGAACAGGAATTTGAGATAGCAGGGAAAAATCTATCCATATTCAAAATTTGTTTCTTTTCAAGGTTTTTTTCTCAATAATTCTTTAAGTTCTGAAGATCAAACCCATAACTGTTTGCATGTTAAGCAAGCTCTGAGCTACACTATAAACTGTTTACGTTTTGGTATTATTCTTATTTTTTTTTAATAAAAAGACCTTGCAAGACACTTTTATACAGTATCCGTCATCTCCAACTTCTGAAAGCATTAGGGTAAAGTGCTCTTGGATTGATTTAATTTTTGCTAATACATTCTTGTATATGTAGTGTTTTTTTTCTGTTCAAACCATGCTTTGTGGGATTTAATCAGTGGAATTGTTAGGGTTTGCATTTGGGACATTTTCCTTCTAGGAGATTCGCATTTCTTCTTGCCAGGAACTATTTCACAGATCATTCATAAGGTCGCTTCATTTCTTTTTTTTTCTTTTTTTTTATTGTAATTAGTAAAAGGGTTACATGATATTTGCCAGATAGAAGGTGCATTAATTCACATACATTGATACCCTTTCACATGTCTTGGTACCCGTATCCCTCCCCCCCCACACCCCCCACCCGTCTTGGTTTTCCCCCCTTCCCTATCAAATTTCAAATTTACAGTACCATGGCACTTCAATTCTCTTCCCTCACTATCCAAATTTACTTTTGGAAGTTATATATGTTTTCTGTGGAAGCAAATTATGGAAAATGAATTAATATGTTTTGACTTCTGTCGATTTTTCAGGTGGAAGATGTAGATTTACACACGGACACAAAGAGACACACACAGACACAGACACAGACACAGACATGAGATAATCATTCACATCCAACACTTAACCTTCAAATAGGGAGGACCCAACATATAGCTTCCGATTTCACTGAAACAGAGCAGATTTAAACATGTCATGCATGACTCATATTTTGACCTTCTCATTTCAGAAAACTGAAAAGGGTGTGGCTGGAAATACAATGTGCTGAGTCCACAGAATGCTGACAGCTGTTGAACTGTCTGGGAGAGAAGTTGATATGGTAAAGGGTAGAAAACCAGGGCCAGATAATTGAAGAGGACAACAGAAATCAAAAGTTTTGTCTATTCTTATTTCAAAGGGACTCAGTATAAATCAAAAGTCACCTGTTTCATGCCATATATTTGGATAAATTTAGGGAAAAAGACAAACAAATGAAAAGTGCACACATTTTGCTAATTTTAAAACTATTGTCATAATATATCATCTATATTCTCCATGTGTATATCGAGCCACTGGTATAATATCTAAATTTTCCTCATCATATAAGTTGAGTATTTCACGAAAGAAGTGATCATTTGATATCCAGCTTTATAAATCAGGTAATTGCTCTAGTAATATTAAATCCTCAGCCTAGGACTGGATGAACCAGGAATTTTATAGCTGTCATTAGCTGGGTTAAAGGTTATATCAAAATCATCACCTGCTAAACAGTCAAGATTAAATGCATTTATCTATTGGGATAAGCATGAATTTCAGATTATAAATTGTAATTATATCTTAAACGAATACTGCACGCAATGTAGAGAATGAAATATAAATAGCTAGATTCTACCATTACTCCATATGCTGGGTCACCTTTTAATAAAACTCTACTTTTCTACACGATAACCCCATCCTGATTCTTTTAGATGAGATATGACATATACTTCCTCAGAAAGATCTTATGAACCTTGGGTATAAGAAACTGAATTATTTGTATTTCCCTACTTAGGAAAAGTCTACAGCCATAAAATTATGCTGTGACCTCTGAAGATCAACTGGATAGCAAGATATTTCCTGTGCTTGCAATAAACTTTTAAAATATATTTCCAGTGGAAATATGGCAGAAGCAATAATTACTTAGCTTGGGCAAGCACAGATAATACCAATGTTTTATTTTATTGTCTCCCCAGCTTCTGCGCTAAACCTTGGTCCCTCCATGTATTTTTCTGTCTAAGTAAGCTCATAATATTTGTTCTTTTCCTATAATGTTCATTTGTTGAAACAAGGCACAGCTGGTTCAGGAGGAATGTTTAGAGAAATGAGCCTGTTTATAAATTCATTTGCTTCACAATAATTAATTTGAACAAACTCCAAAAATATGCCTTAATAACTTTTCAGATCCCAATTACGGCTAAATAAATGACTTCCATTTATGGCAGAGCCAGTCTGATTAGGTTTTTTGTTTTTATTTTTTTGTAGTTTGATAAACTACAAGCATGCGAAATATCCACCCTAAGGGGCAGCAAGTGAAATCCAAAACTTCAAATTGATTTAACCACAAATCCATATTTAAAAATTGTAACAGACTTTTCTAATTAATTTTTCATCATGCAAATGATTTTACTTTGTAACCACCATTTCTATTAGGAAGGATCACACCCAGATCTAGGGCCACTTACAGTCACTGTTAGTTTGAAGAAAATGAAAGGAAACTATAAAGAAAGCTACTCTCAGAGCCATAGCTCTTGAGAGGTAATTACTAATTTCACCAAATGTCTGTTGAAGCGATCCAATCAATAACCATCATTTTGTAAGACCCATTACCTTGGTCATTTTACAGCTGGATTTACGTACCACTGAAATGATTTCTGCTGAAGAAAACGATTTTTCCAAAGTCTGTATCAATGCAGGGCCTGGGAGAATTTCAAACGGCTCAAGAGTTTGAAAAAGAAAAGTGATGATGACAGATGAGCTGGCAAGTATCAGGTGTCTTGGGAAAGACACTGGACTAACTGCACAGCGAGAAAAGAAGAGCCAGGCTCCTGCATGCTTCTGTTTCTGACAAGGAGTTGTTCAGAGTTGGCCAACTGCATGTCCTGGCTTGAGACGGTCCATGGGGTAGAGATGGGCAAGGGTGGGGGGATCAGTGCTGGAATGGGAGAAGAGAATTGGTGAGTGTGTGACCAGTGCTGTGTCCACAGAAAAGCTGAGCTGAGGAGACCGACATGTACTAAGGTGAATTCCAGAAGCCAGGGGGCTGGCTAAGGAGGGAAAAGGAAAGTGGATCTACTTTGATGGCTGAAGTTCACTGGGAGAGGACCATGATTGTACTGTTGAGAGTGAAGTAAGCCACCTACGGAAAGATGAATACCACCCCCTCCCTGTCAGCCAACAGAGTCATTTCACTCCATGCGCATTATATGAACAGGGAGCTACCTAACTTGAGGGTAAGAACAGGATGGATGGATGGGGTGAAGATGGAGGAGAATGAGAGAAGAGGAGACGTTGATCAAAGTGGGTGCTGCTCACGATGTCTAGACTCGCACAACTACTTGATGCAAATAATTAAACGGGGGCATTATGGCCTATCAGAGTAAACACACATCCTTTGTGAGCCGTACATATATCAACACAGGAAGATGGCCTGTGGGTAGACAAAGAGGAGCGTGTGTTTCCTGCCATATACCAAAGGATTTGGGGGATTTTCAGACCATGGAGGTACATGAGAAGAGGAAGTGATCAATGGGCAGGCCATATCTCTAAGATTTTTTTACCCTGTTATTATTTATAAACTCTACCTGGGCCATGTGGATGCAACTGAGTCCACAATGGTCATCACTGGATTTGAGAGAGGACGTGATTGCTAGAGAGTGGGGGAAGAGAGGCGAGATTTGATCAGTGAGCTTGTTTGCATGGACTGAACAATCATACTGAACCCCACGAATTCATGCACACATATATAATTTGTCTCTTTATATATGTGGGTATACTTAGGTACATATCAAAATATTGTTTTCAGCTGGGTACCGGTGGCTCCTGCCTGTAATCCCAGCTACTCAGGAGGCTGAGTTCTGAGGATTGCGGTTCAAAGCCGACCCAGGTATGAAAGTCCCAGAGACTCACCACTGGAAAGCTGGAAGTGGGGCTGTGGCTCAAGGAGTAGAGTGCTAGCCTTGAGCTGAAGAGCTCAGGGACAGCGCCCAGACCCAGAGTTCAAGCCCTACGAATGACAAAAAAATTAATAAAATAAAAGCATACATATTATTTTCATAAACTGCTGTGTTACAGCTCCTTTGTACTCCTTTGTAAAGCTACTTAAAGGTTATAATAAAAAATAAAATAAAATGCAAACAAGAATTCTAGAGACTAATATAAACAAACAAGGAAGAAGAGGTTGTTAGATGATATGCAGGTTCTCCTTTTAATTAAATGGTACCCAAGGATGCTGGAATTTAAGAATGGATTAGGGTTTTGTGATCACTATCCTTCATTCTGCTTTGCTAATCTAGAAGAAGATAGAAGAAAAAAGAAATGGAAAGGAAAACATTTAGCCAATCCAATAAAAATTTAGGATTATATTTCCAGTTTTTTTTTTCTGCCCAAACATTAACATATGGGAAAACATTTCAAAATCAGAAAGTTCGCCAATGATTCTTGAGAGAATGATGTTACAGTAGAAACTGAGGACTTAAATTCAATAAACCAAGGGGTTATGCAGTAGAATTTCACAAGTTAGATTCAATAACACATTATGAAAAAAATGAGCAGGCATGAGCCATATTCCCCAAATTATCTGTTTACCTAAGGCTAGCTCGATAGAAAGCTCTTTAAACGGGAGGCCTAATGGGAAGCTGGGAGCAGGAAAAGACACAAGCTCACTTTAAGGTGGATTTGATTTGCTCAAGGAGAAAGGAAACTGGTATCATGGCTGAGGGAAGGCCTCGTGGTGCCCCAGGCAGGGCTCCTGCTTAGCTCAAACCAAGGACTGAAATAGAGGCCTTTCCACCAGGTCAGTGACCACTGCCTCTGAGCAGTGCCTGTCAGACACTAGTGGTAGGGAACTCACTAGCTTCCAGTATTTTAGTCTCCATTTCTGATTGGTTTGGCGACAGCCTTGCTGCCAGTTCCTCAGCCTTGGGGAGCAGAAGGCAGGCGGACTTCATGACGTAATTTTTTCCAAGGCTCCTCTCATCCTGGAATGGAAGGATAAGGGAGAGTGATTAGGGCAAGGGGGTGAGAGAAGTCAGGACACCAAGCAATTGTTACACAGTCCTAGGTGTACAAAAGAAGGGACACAACTTCAGTTATGGAAGTTGAATGAGGCCCAGAGGAGCAAGTGGGTTGCTTGTGTAGGTTCTGCGGTATACTCAAAACTGGTTGAAAGGGGAGAGCTGAAAGATTTTTATTACTTGCAAGGTATTATGTGTATGAACCATAATGCTAAGAGAGCAAGAGGAAGCTTCTAGAAGAGATGGGTTGTTTGTGGCTTAATTGTGTTTGATGGTTTTATGGACTTGAACTTATTCCTAAATTCCTCAATTTGCCTAAAATTAATTATGTACGGCTTGGTTTCGTGTCAAATATATCTCAATAAAGAGGGTTCAAAAACAGCTACAAAAGGTAACCAATATCATTTGGACAGATGTAACCTGATTTGAGCTCTCCCCTCCCCCCTGGAGTAGTATACAGTAAGCCCTCTCAGTAATTCTTACAGGTTAATTCCCTATTGCAAGACTCCAGCGGATTTGGAGTTTGGAGTCCTTACCTCATACTCCACAGTTTAGAAGGGGTGTTCCTGTCTGCATCTCCAATCACTGCTACCCGAAGACTCTTTCTGTACCTCTCTCTCTCTCTCTCTCTCTCTCTCTCTCTCTCTCTCTCTCTCTCTCTCTCTCTCTCTCTCTCTCTCTCTCTCTCTCTCTCTCTCTCTCTCTCTCTCTCTCTCCCTCTCTCTCTCTCTCTGCCAAACAAAGCCAAACAATCTATCAAGCAAACAAAAACTGAGGTAACAGTGATACTTAGTTCACAAATGAAGTTATAAATGAGAGTTAGTGCATCTCAGAGATTACCCCAACCTGCATTGCTGTTGGTAATCTTAGAATAATTACCAACTACACATCTTAGAAGCCATGCAACCAACCACAGTTAAAAAGCCACTGTTGAGAGTCAGGAGTCGTCACTCACACCTGTAATTCTAGCTACTCAGGAGGCTGTGATCTGAGGATCACGGTTCAAAGCATGTCCGGGCACTAAGTCCGAGAGACTCTTATTTCCAGTTAACCACCAGAAAACTGGAAGTGGTGCTGTGGCTGTAGGGGTAGGGTGGTAGCCTTCAGCTCAAGAGCCTAGGGACATTGTCCAGCCTCAGAGTTCAAGCTCCACCACCAGAAAAAAAAAATCCAGATTTCATGCCATACCATCAGAAAAAAAGCCACAGTCAATTTTGAATAAGCCAAACAGTTGTTTAAATGTGACTCATACATTCAGAACAATCCTTATTAAAGCATGCTGGTTAGCTGGCTGTCTATTCCTAACAAGCATTTTCAATTTTAATATGTTTGCTTACATGAGATGCAGATTGTAATTTAATGGCAGACTGTTTAATTATGCCTTCATTTGTATAAATTGTGGTGTTACTGCTGAATAAATGAAATAAAAATTTCTTTCATTTCCTTCTTAATATTTAATTTAAAGCTTTGATAAACAGTGGTATCGTCTTTGAAACAATATCAATTAATATTCTGAGGAATACATTTATTTTGGGGTGGTGTTTTGTTTTCATAATAGAACCAGAAATAAGATTGACAAGTGAAATAACCTCAAAAGAGAGAGAGATGCCCTGTAGTTCTACACTGTATTTCTGTCATTACAAGAGCATAATTTGGGGCTTGCTTCAGACTATGGTCCTCAGGTCTCAGCCTCCCGACTAGATAAGGTTACAGGCATGTGCCCCTAACACCTGCCTCCGTCTTCTTCTTCTAATAGTACTAATGATTGGAATTAGGGCATGCATGAAATCTATGACAATTTTTAGTTAAAAATCTGTACTAATTAGACCAACAAAGATGCTATTTCCAAGTAGGAATCCATTCTCAAGTTCTGGATTGACAAGGATGTGGAGAGACAATTTTCATTGCATGACTTATTCTGAAATCTGTGTCCACTTTGATGTGGAGGGTGAGTGCCATGATAGGCTGGACTCTTTGAATGAGCTTTCTTTTATGATATAAGTGTGACATTATCCAAGGAAGACAAGCTCCCATGAACTTTTGCTGGTTAATCCTCTTGATGTATTTCTTTTTTTTTTTAATTTGGGGAGTTGTTTGGCTTTACCTTGTCTTATATGTGCTTAACAATCCACTATACAAAAATTGAAATTAAAACCAACTGACTTCCATCTAACATCTTTTATGAACAACCACCCCTTCCTTCTAACGCTGCATCTCTCTCATCCTCTGGAAGGAACCTCTGCTTTTCTCCATCATCATCTTTTTAGTGGCTTGCATCTTTCCTTGCTCCTACTTCCTTCCAAATACCTGCACTCTCATATGTTTCCTCGCTGTGACTAGATGGATCATCAGAATTCTTAATAGCCCATACCACACCCTAAGGTTTCGAACTCCCAGTGGATTTCTAGTGCCTGCAAGTTGAGGCCTCGGTAATGCTGCTACATGTGCTGTGTTCTAGAAGCATCTACAGCTAAGCTTACAGCAGACTCTGCTGAAAACTGAATGCCAAGGTATATGTTTGAAGTACCCAGATGTACAGCAAGCATAACCCACAGCTTACTTTGCAATTATATTCTCTTTGCCTGGTTTTGTATTCCCACAGAAAGCTGACATCATACTTCCCTTGCAAAATTCCAGTGGGATTCACGGTGACCGCGTGCCTGGCACAGGAAAGATAGCAACTCCTTCCCCCTGAGTGGTTCCGACCTAGCCGTAGATCTTGATGTTCATTATGTCTGTAGATCAGTTGTTGAAACAGTCAAGAACTCCATATCCTTTTGGATGCAATCACCATAAATTAGCTTTATAATTCTCAAAATAGCTAAATGTCAACAGTAAGTGCATTCTATTTTTCTCCTCTAATTACCTTGTAACTTCCTCTTATTTGAGAGCACTCCTTGATCTCCTTCTTTTCCTTCTCCCTTTCTTCCTCTTGTTTCTCCCTTCTTCCATTTGAATGTATGACCAGCAGAGGACATCAAATACTCCTTCCCACCGCTCTAGGCGGAGCTCTATTTTGAGAAGGCATTGATACTGCTGAAGCATTGGTATTTCATTTGACAAGGAAACGTGTTAAAGATCAGCCCTGAGCTGGGTGTTCTGTGTAAGAGGTGAGCTGAAGGATGTTTCTTGGCCTTCCTGGTCTGTCTCTTCCTTGAGCTTGTGCTCACACCATTTATACATTCACATTTGCCTTCATGAACTACATGAATAACTCTGGGTTTTTCCCTTCTTGAGGACTGAATTAGTCTCCTGCGGTCCAGCTGAAAGGCCAGCCGTGTGTATGCCCAGTCAGCTGAATGAGCCCTTCTCTGCTGTGTTTCATTCTTGTACATGTTGGACACCTCTGTTTTCCAGAGCCATCACTGGCCGTGTGATACTTCATTCAGGCCTCAGAAACTCCTTAGCCCAACACGGCTACCTTCTAGTGACCGTTTGAGGCTTCTTCCTCTTTCCAGAAGATTCCATAGGGTTTATAGTTAGATTTCAAGGAAGAGAATATTTACTCTTTTGCTAATCTGACAAGAAATGAGTAGTGACCCTGAAAGGAGCTTCCAGAGCCACAGAAATTTCCAGATTGTAGAAGCAGAATATTTGTCTGCCATGGAACCAAACATTTCAACATGATACCATCTCATTGCTAATAAAGCAAAAGAGGGAGGTCCACATCACAGGGGCAGTACTTTGTTAAACACCAGGTGGGCGTGTTTCCCTCTAAAACTCGGCTTCTATGGAACAATATCCCTGCATTTGCTTTTCAGTAATGTCATTCCTTTGCTAATTAAGATATGTGTGTAAAACTATGAACCTGGATCTCTACATACATACACAGATCATGCATAGAGAAGTATGGAAACATAGGTTCAGATGTGTTTTGTGATGTTTAGCTTCAACCAACCTGCTATTGCAATTTCGACTGAGGACTATTCAGCAGTTTCCACTGTATCCTGTGGTGGGGGGAGGGAAGAATAACTGAATAGCTATGGCAGAGTAAGATCAACCATCAGCAGATCTGTGTTTGTGAGTATTCAACTGGAGGGAAGATGACAACTTTCAACTTTCCATCTGGGAAGTAAATGCAAAGCCTGTAGTTACTGTTGACTCATTCCTTTAGCTGCACTCCTTCCCACATCCTATGGCCCTTCTCTGGACACTGTGAGCCCTTCCCACTGAAATCACTTCTGTAGCCTTAACTGGGTCTCCTCATCTTTATCTGCGAAGTACCATTGTCTAAGGGCACCATACTGCTGATATCTTACTCTCTGACCTGTTGATGGATGGTTCTGAAATGCAAATTCTAACTTGTTACATTTTCTTTTTAATGCTTTACATCTTCGAATGTTCTCTAGATTCTCATTAGAGCCCCTAGTGTCCTCTGTGATCTGTTCAGTGCCTAGGCTGCGCTCTCTCTCTCTCTCTCTCTCTCTCTCTCTCTCTCTCTCTCTCTCTCTCATCCCACATGACAGTGATGGCCGATGGCCAAGTGTCCCTTAAAGTCCTCACCTGAAATACATGGCATGTGATTCCTGCACAACCAACGCTCTGTGGGGAACTCTCAGTCTGCTTGAAGTACCAACAGCAGCCTTACAGGGCAGGTCAAGGGAATTTCCTTCATAGCTTCAGCAAGCCTGTCTCCTTCTATGTAATATTGGGCTCCCTATCTTGTATGCTTTTACAAAGCAAATTTTGTCTGTGTTTTTTAAGTATCATCATAGAACTACTATACTGGTACAGTTAGCTTGTGATTTCCTTTCTCCAGTGCTGTGGCTCCTTAATAGAAAGTATTATCTGTTGAATTTTATATATTTGATTGTATTGTACTTACAATTTGGTAAATCTGGTGGACCTGACATAAATGCTCTTTACGGAAATTAATTAATGAACATTTAAAGCCACATGTTTCACTTTTCTAAGGCATTTTTCTCCAGTGGGCTTCCACTACGTTAACTGCTTGCATGAAAGCAAAAACTGACAAGCAAGGCTGCATACAGAAGGAGATAGCCACTGGAGGTTACCCAACAAAGGGAATGGCAAAATAGATGAAGAATATATTACTTTGTAAGTTATATATTCTCTCTTGCAAGGACTTAGCTTTTCTATGATAGCATGAAAGAACACACATGTGGCTGTGTATTAAAAATGGTTAATGCTTACTGGCACATGACTTCCTTATTATTTCCAGAGGTCACTTGATATTCTTAGGTTTTCAGTGTTTTAAAATGAAAATGTTAATTGAGATGTATTGTATGAATATACTACTTAGTTGAATGGAAAATCCTTTGTACAACTACTTAGAGATAAAAGTAATTTTTTAAAGTTTTTTTTAAAGTCACAATTTTACAGAACTTTCTTTAAAAGTCTTTTTATGTTTGGAATGATCAACAACAACAACAACAAAAAAAACAGCCCAATCCCCTTAGCCTTTCCCAATCCTTACAATTGCCCCCAACACTGGCTGCTGTGAGTGAATGAACTGTAATAATTAAATGTGAAATAATGACAAGGTCATTGCTCTGGTCTACCTTTGCCTTGTTTGAGAGTCAACACTGTTTAGCAATGATCAGAACTGGTTGGGCAAGTAAACAGATCCGTGAATGAATGCTATTCAGTATTTCTATGTATATGAATATGTGTATGAATGCATGCATGGATGGATGCATGCATGCATGGATGGATGGATGCATGCATGGATGGATGGATGCATGTATGTATCTATCTATTTTTTAAACAGCTAACCAATTGCTTTTAAAAGTATGCTATATTGTTGATATTGCTATTTCTTTTTTATTTTAAGGTATGGAAAACTATAAGTAACTCTCAGTATCATTCTGAGGATTTGACGTGAGAACTTTGGATCAGGCCTTTGGAAAATATATGTCTACTAAATATTTCGAATAAAAGATGATTACCAGAGTTATCCATATTTGAGCGATGCAGTCATCAGAAGGAGGAGGATGGCTAGACAGTAGAGCTCACAGATATAATATGGCATTTGGGATCTGACCTGCAGAAAAATTGGTGCTCTTAAAACCCAGCGCTAGTCAGATTTCTATTTCTCATGCAAAGATCCTTCCCTGAAAGGGATAATTTTAAAGGTGATGTCAACTGCTAAATGCCACATAACACCAGGAAACCTAACTCACTGGGAAAAGTGAATTATGCATTTGATTGGAACAGCATTTCTACCAATTTACAGGAAACTAATCACAGTCTCCTGGAAATGAGGCTGTAATTGAACCTACTCTGGCTGATGAGCAGATCATAGAAATATATCATGTATCTTACAAACGAATCCGGCTATACATGGGTGAAAAGTGTTTAGTCTTGCATACTGTGACACATGGGAGGGTGTAAAGAGAAGGCTTTTTAAAATTATTATTATCGTTTTCTGATTTAAAGACAAATCCTCTGGAAATCATCCAAGTTGTGAAGGCAAGTCCTTGGTACTTTTCCATTCACTTGATTATATCTTAATGGCTAACAATGACTGAACTATCACTTCTGCTCTCAACAAACCATTTTCTTTTAAGGATGCAAATAAAAACTAGACCCAGGCTCAGAATTCCCAGAATAAATGACTTAATTTAAAAATGTCAAGAAATTCAATTCTAAAGAGTCATTCTGTTCTACAAGGAGCTAAATGTTAGGCACTCAGCTTCTACATAGGCCAACTGGCATAGACAGCACTCAAGACTGTCACAGTTTACTAGGAAAGAAACACACGCACAAGATGACTTTGAGAAGGGGGGATAAATACAATGCTTAGTTACGAGACACTACTAGTGACTAGTAATATTTGGCTACTCATAGTGGTGAACTTGCTTTGTGGTTAAAGACCTAAGCACTGATAGCTGTGGATTGCAACAGAATCCAGCTATCCAGGTGACTGTGAGTCTTGGCACGGTTCCTCCTGCCAGGAAGGTAAACACTTTCATCTATTTTTGCAAGGCTCTGTGTATCTGAGCAAAATAGACTGTCATTGTAGAGAAAATAAAAAGAAGAGAGAAAGGGGAAAAAAGCAAACAGCAAAAAATAAACGGAAAGGGAGAAATTGTAAAACAGACATGAATTAGCAAGACTGCATTCCAATTCCATTTTACTTATAAAAGACACAGCTGGTTCCACAGGCCATAGTTTGCTGACTCTTAAATTCTTACTCATAGTTATCAGCTGGAGGGCCCACAGCTGGTCAGGTTCTCGATTCAGTCACACACATTACGTAGCCCTGGGAAAGGGGTTTACTGGTTTTCATTTTAGTACTGAAGCTTGAATATGGTCCCCAGGTAAGAGTTGATGATAGGGGCATTCTATTTCAGTTAAATAAGCTTATTTAGACCACTGAGGAGAGAGACACTATATTTTTCTTTTCTATGCAAGCATGAACCCCGTATTTGCCTCCTGAGATGATAGTTTTGGTAATTTTGCATCAGTTCATCTGCAAATAAACCTAATTTTCAGTATCATTCAATGGTCACAATCCATTTGTTCTGACCATTAAAACAAATGCCAAGGACAGCACTCTTCACAGCTGAGGAGCGCATGAGTCTATTTTCATGATCAGAAGGGGCACAGCTAGGCAGTGACTGGCTCTCTTTTCCATGTTCTGTAGCATCCAAAAGCTTGGGAAGCTGGCGATAGTATTAAAGTCAGGCTCAGGATGAGAAACAGATAAACTCGGTTTTTAGTTTTCAGGGTAGACTTGTCTCCCTTCCCTTCAATTTCCTGGCTTCTGTTGCATTCAGTGCTGTTGTCAATTGAACAGTCTTGGTAGAAAAAGAAGAAAAGGAACAAAGTGGGAGAGAGCACTTGCTTTGTGGTTAGACCTTGATGTATTCCCAGTTTAACCACGTATGAGCTGTGTTCTATAACTTATATGAAGACATTTGTTTAACATCTCCAAGTGTGAATTTTTTTATCTGTGAAATGAGAAAAATGAGGCTAGAGTTACTAAGGTAGAATTTCAAGCTAATATTACATGTGAGTATGAGGGAGGTACAGTCAACAGGTAAAATACTACCTTTCCCATTTGCTTACTCTCAAAGAGTATGGTGATATTCTTTCACAGAATAATGAAAGCGCATGCGTGCACACACACACACACACACACACACACACACACACACACACACACGGAAAGACAGAGACAGATTGCAGACAAGGATAGTAGGAAGAAGATACATAGTAACGGGCTGAATTTTTATCCTAGACAACAAAGAATATTTCATATAGGAGATATATGGCAGCAGAGATATGGCGAAAGCAAGGCACAATAAGATTTGAGTGGCTAGACATCAGGAGGGAATATTCTGGTTTCAACGAGCAGGCTTGGAAGCATGTAAGTGGGTAGCTCGAGAAAAGGACCCAGGAGGTTTCAGAGACATATTCAGTCAAGTTCTAAGGCCACAGAGTGTCAGGAAGATGAAGATGAGGGCAGCGTTAGTGATAAAGATTCTCACTTTCAGGTGTAGGGTGGTGTCAAATTTAGGGGCCTAGTCCCTGATAGTTGTCACAGAGAGACAATTATAAAATTATCACACAATATAGTTACCACATCTCCTAGTCTTTGTTTGCTGCATCCGTCAATATCTATTCTAAATTCACTCACTGCTTCTAATTACCTGGCTACACTCCCACATATGTTTGCTGAGTATTAATGACTATATATTTCGTATAAAGCCCTACATATTCTCTCTCTTAACCACTTATGAATACATGACTAAGAGCGTTCGTTCATAGTACAGCTAAGGAAACTGAATCTCAAAGAGTCTAATCTTAAAATAATTACTAATTATTATTTTGGTTTATTGAGTTTTCACTCTGTACGTAAAGTTGACCTCCTTGTTCTATGGCCCAGGCTGGCTGTAAATGTATGCAGTTTCTGCCTGAATCTTGTAAAGGGTAGAAATGTAAGAGTGTACAACCATCTCCACTCTCAAGTTCTTCTTGGTAACACAAGGTTACATTGGTAACACAAGGTACATGGCTTCTCATATTATACTACAGTGTGAGTTAAGTAACTGGAAACTAGAAATCATTACATAAAATGAATAAATTCCCAAAGAGGCTGAGATAGTTAAAAAACTATGGTTTTAGAATTAGTGAAATCTGAGTTCAAGCATATTGTACAAACATGCTGAGGAAAATACAGCTTTTTTCCCTCCCATTTTATTTGCAAAGTGGGGACAGAATCCTTAAGGAGAAAGTAAACTAAATCAATGAATTTGTATAAACTACTTATGAGGTATATGAGACATATTATACCTCCTCTTTTTCGGAAATCAATAAAATAAGACTTGTAGCTTAGTAGAATTATGCCTTTTATGTGGTTGATATCAGCACAGCTTATCTTCTTACCTCAATGATTAAGACAAATGACATACAAAGGTCAATAATAATGCTAATGCTAATGAAGTGATAATAAAAAGATTTAATCAAAAGAGGCATGCTTCCTATGAAATTACAAACATTTCTGTCACCATGACTTTGCATTTCTTTGAAAGTCAATCTATTGAAAAGGCAATAATAATAAACTTAAATAACAAACAATATTATGGATTATTCATACACTTACAATTGAGCCAAACACATCCTGCATTCCAGTGCTCCCTCTGTAATAAACTGTAAATTCTGCTCCAAAGTTTTCCTCATGTTATCAAAGTAGCAGTTGAATCATAGAAAATGTAAGTTACATGTTCAAAGTCATAGAAACACGAGTGTCAAATTCACTTGTTGACATTAGGCTTCTCATCTCAGGTCTTGTATTCTTAAGTCTCCTGGTATGTTCCCAGGAGAATGAATTCGTCTCTGTTCTATGCCCCGCACAGACTGTGTCTCCCATGCCACCAGTCTTCAGTCACATTTCTAATGGTCCGACGCCTTCCACATCTTCCACTTTTCTTCAGGTGAGTTTTTTACCCGCAGTGCCTACATCACAACACACTGTGTGAGATTATTATGTATACAGTATGATAGGCACTGACTGCATTTCTAATCAACAATGGTCAGTTGTGGATGATGTCTCATATTCTCTCATACTCCTGACAAATGAAAGTTATCCATATCCATAAAGTAAAATCAGAGGAAACAATGACCTGCTTATCTCCCTTGTGGGAAATGGTCCATAGAAAAATAAAGTTGTTGGGCTTGGAGGGTGGCTTAGTTGTGGAGTATTTGCTTGCATGTGCAAAGCCCTGGATTTGATTCCTCCATATCATATACACAGAAAAAGCCAGAAGTGATGGTGTGGCTCAAGTGGTAGAATACTGGCCTTGAGAAAGCCCTAGGACAGGGCCAGGCCCTAAGTTCAAGCCCCAGCACTGATAAAAGTTAATAAATAAATAAATAAATAAATAAATAAATAAATAAAGCTGTTTACCCTTGTTGAAGCATAAGCACTGTTTAATCTCTACAGCCAGTACTTGACAAGCAATTAGTTGATGCAGACACTAGAGTCTAACTCAGTGATCAATTTTAAGCATCTATATTTTTCAACAGGAGCTAGGAGTAAGGGAAATAGAAGCTTCATCCATAGGTTCAGTGTGTTAAAAGTGAAAAGAGACACATTTCTCAAAAACCAATATACTTTCCATCACCAGGTTATGAGTTGTTTTTTTGTTTTACATTTTATTATGCTGTATGTTTCAATTAGCATAAATAAATTATATAGGAAAGGTTATTATGGTTTTCCCACCCCTGCATACAATAAACTCTGATCAAAGTCCTGCTGTGCCTTGCTCTCCTTCGTCCATGCTGCCTTGCTCCCTATAAATAATATATACCCCATAGGTGATTTGGCAGCTACAGAGATATAGGCAGCTAGGAAAAGACTAACCTGTGTCTTGTCCATGGGGCTCAGTATTTTCAATTTGTCCAAATGCTGTCCTGTACTGCCCTTATTCCCCTGTGTTTACTCTTACTACCAAACAAAGAACATCTTTCCATTAAGTAAGGGGTGTGTTCAGGCCCCTTGTATGGGACTCTGTTCACATCTGGCAGACTCCACAGCTGCTCTCAATCAAGGTATAAAAGAGCTACGTATGTGAGCTTTATGTAAGCTCCAGTCAGCTACCCATAGTGATTAACAGCTTTCCCTTTACTAGACACCTCCTTTTCCTTCACTTCCTATCTTTGCCTTGCTTCGCTTTGATGTCTATTTTAGCTTATTTATTCATTAGTTATCTTTCTTTAAGTAGTTGCACAAAGGTTTCAATTTAATATGTCAATTCATAAGTGTATACATCTTATTCATTTTTATATTACTTTATTTTCATTCTTCCCTCATTGATTTTTTCTGTTTTACTTAATATATATTCTTCTATTCTGAGTTTTATTACTTCTTTTCTTTTTTCTTATTTCTTTTTTAATTTAATTTTATTGTCAAGGTGGTATACAGAAGGTTTACAGTTACGTACATGAGGTAGTGAGTTCATTTCTTGTGCAATATTGTTTCCCTTTTCCATGTTTTTTTCCCACTTTCCTTCCTCCAATTCCCTCCCAGTTGTAAAACTCATTCCCATCATATTATCTTGTGAGTTATCACTGTTATATTGGTTCACACTTTGTCCTTTGTCTCCTTTTGTTGTTCCCCTTCCCTTTCCAGATTCAAATAAATGTAATATAATACACAGGCAACAAAATCAGATACAGAGACAACAGGGGATAAATCAAAGAGGAAAAAATGAAAGAAAAAAGAAATAATGTCACACAGTACATTAAATAGAACAACCCAAAAGAAAAAACTTCTTGTTTCCATATCTTGGGGTTCATTTTGCTGATCATCATCTTATGTGGTCATATGTACACAGCTATTGAGCTATTGTGATCTTCTGCTAGGAGAATCTGGATATATATTCTCACAAATGAGAGAAACCATGGAGCCTATACTTCTTTGGTTCTGGCTTACTTTATTCAATATGATTCTTTTTCCAAATCTTTCCATTTCCTTACAAATGGGGCAATGCCATTCTTTTTGATGGCAGCATAGAATTCCATTGTGTATGTAAACCACATTTTCTTGATCCATTCATCTACTGAAGGGTATCTGGGTTGGTTCCATATTTTAGCTGTGGTAAATAATACTGTAATGAATATGGTTGTGCTGGTTGCTTTAGTATGGCCTTGATTGTGTACTTTTAGGTACCTTTATCTTTGACTTTCTTCCCATCTACCATCTTCTACTTTTATTTTCCTTCTTTCCTTTTATATTTTAATTTATTTATGATATTAAGATTTCAAGTCAAAGCATTCCACTTGCAGGTAAGTGCTCTACCTTTCAATCATGCCTCCAGTCCTTTGGTTTTTACTTTATTTCTTGCTCAGATAGGCCTTGGACTCAGATCCTTTATCTTTGCTTTCTAAAGGGCTGAAATTGCAAGCAGGTATTCCATGGTATCCTTCTTTTTTCTTCTTAATATTATTTCTGTCTATGTGAATTTTTATTCTTTCTTTTTTGGTTCCCTTTACCCTCCTTTTTTTGTGTGATCACTTTGTTGATTCTTCCCTTTCTCTTTTGTTTTCATGGACTAGTTTATAGCCATTTTAATTTTATGAAATATTTATGTACGTTTTCCCTATCCATTCCTTTATAATATTTCCTTATTTTCACATTCTTTGTTTTTCTAATTTTAAAAGCCTACATTTCTTTGTGTGTTTATATTTTCTTATTATGCATATTCTGCTTTTGTTTCCCCATCTCTTTTCAGGTACTTGTTTTTATGTATGTTTTCTCTGTGTCTTTTGATGGAGCCCTTGTAATGTGATACAGGCATCTTTGAGGGTTCACAGTCATTCCCTGAAGACCCTCAGGCTGCAGGCTGTGCAGACTGCAGAAAGAGCCCAGGGTTCTCTCCCTCTTCTCAGTGATACCAGTAGTGGCCCATTCTTACAACTTTCAAGGGAGAAGCTTCAGTGGTGCTTGCTTATCTTTCCTCTTCACAGGGCAAGGCTGGACAGAAGGACAGATCCTCAGTCCTCAGGCTGGATTCCTCTCATTGACCATGATGTTTACCAAAGCAAGAGTTTTAATTAAGAGTACCAGCTTTTTCTTTAATTTAAATCAACTCCTCTCAACTACTGTTATAGTCATCTTAATAATATTCTCAGAAGAAAGAAAATCCTGGAAGTGGAACTGTGGATCAAGTAAGTGGTAGAGTGCTAGCCTAAAGTAAAAAAGCTCGGGGACAGCACCCAGGCCCTGAGAGGACGCCTCATGACTGACAGAAAAATAAATAAAGGAAATCCGTTATCAAGAGACTGAGCATTTTCTTCCCAACTGAACGTAAGGTGTGCATTATACTTCTTCTGGTGGCAGGATGTACCTCACGGGCATAGCTCTACATGTAGGTGGAGCAAGTGAAGGATTTTTAACATCCATTTTTAAAACCTGAATATTGGCAAGTTTGGGTAGAACTCTTAAAACATTAGAATTCCAAAGAGAGAGAAACCCTTGGGAAGAGCAAAGACTACATACAACCCAGGTGAAGACAAAGGAAGCCTTGTCTGCAATTCATGAGAAGCCGGACAGACTCAGCACTGGATGTTCATAGACAGAAGGCTGAAGAGTTTATGGGGAATCACAGATATTTTATTTAAATTATTGAGATTGCTTACAATCTATACAATTAAAACTAATTTTTCCCTCTACACTCATGTGTATAGGAATACTTGATTTCATAATTCTAGGACTTTCCTTTGGTCCTTCCTGCATCCTAGTATCCTGTTCATGAAGCGAGGCTAGAGAATACATGCTTCCAAGTGATTCTGACTTTCTAGGGATACAGGAGAAATGCCCAGATGCTACTGAGCCCTGTGAGCATATGGGAGGCTTCCTGACCTGCTGGAGCTGTCTCCTTAGTTACCAGACAGTCTGAGCTCCTCACTCAGTATAGCGGAGGTATTTCAAGTCTTCATTAGGCAAATTGTTTGGAGTCCAGTTTCTTCAGATCATTTTGAAATATTTTGCTTCATTTTGCCATTGGTTCCTATGTCCTTTGGTTTTTCAATTTAGAAGGGGTCAATTTCAAGATGGAGAATAAAGAATATTGTCACCACCATTTAAGTCCTATTTAACCATGTTGGGCACATAGCCAAGCTCATGCTGAGGGCAAATGTTAGTGAAGCATGTGTACCAGGCTGTGGGAGCTTATGATCTTCAGGGAAGAAGCAGACCAGCAAGTATGAGATTGCTAAGCTTAAAGAAGCTAGAGAATGCATTCTTGGGGTTTGAATGGCCCTTAGCCTGGTGTGATGTTGTCTGACAAAAGTCATGATTGTTATAGGGATTCAGAGGCCATATGCATAGTGAAGTGTTATATAAATGCGTTTGGTAGGACACGTCTTGATCAATGGCCTTAATGTCAATTCCACACCTTTCCTTACAATGTACAGATAATGATCTCTCATTGCTAAGGCCCTTCAAACATCATTGAAGTGTTGGTTGCAGAGTAAGTAACCTTGAGGTTAACTTTTCTTATACTCTTCATAATTTGTACATCTCAGTGGAAAACAAAATTAGGGTGGGTTTGTCACTTATTCTAAAAATTTGAAAACTGTTCATGGATGCATCCAGTCTGCAAGCATAGAAAGAGACCATAAAGATATTAATTCTATGTACTTGACAAGTGATAGAAAAGGTGACAAGAGCTTCAGACTGGACAGACCTTGGGTTTTAGTGGCTATCAATTACAAAATTTCCAAAGCAGATCCAAGGAACTCATATACAGCCTCTGAAACCAGGAATGGACAAACATGTAGAGTCTGACGTACAATGAGTTTATAACCTTCCCCAGGTCTCTTATTCATACTCACTATTACCTGACTTTGAACCCTTATTTCCTAAACATTCCCTCTGTCCACAGCTAAAAGTAACCTATAGCATGAGAGTCCCTAACAGAAATTAAGAAGACTTATCTGAAAATGAGTAGAATCTGCTGAGACATAGGTTATTATGGGGCCTTGATAACAAAGGCCCAGACCCTGTGGTCAGTAACTCCTAGTATCAGCCAGTGATGGGAACTCCAGGAAGAATCCATGTCGGTGGAAAGGAAAGCAGGGAATGCATCAGTGAAAGGGCCCAAAGTCACCAGGGTCATGTTTCTTTTATGACAATTATTTGGAATATTGATCATCTGAGATGGAAACCTCTTGAAATATCTCTTGAATCATTCCTGACTAGATTAGAAACTTGGTCAGCCAAATGGATGTTTGCCCATCCTGCTTCAGGGAGCTGGTTGGTGAAAGCTAAGCCAGGAAAGAATTCAGGAATCCAAAGGATTAGATCAGAGGTCACAAGTGACCTTGAGTATGAGCAAAGAGTCAGGACACCTGACTTCTCCTCACATGAAACAGATGAGAAGATCAATATCAACATCAACCCGATTCCTGACTTCCGCAATCTTGTGAGATAGTTGATAAATAGTCCTTCCCTATACTTTTGATATTTTATTTATTAGAGAAAGACAACTAAATTGAATTAGGCAGGATTTTACAGAAATCAAATCATGAGCTCAAGGACAGTGCCCAGGCCCAGAGTTTAAGCCACATGACTGACAAAAGCAATAATAGTAATAGTGACATATAGCCGGGCACAGCAGGGCGCCTGTAATCCTAGCTACTCAGGAGGCTGACATCTGAGGATCGCAGTTCAAAGCCAGCCCGGACACTAAAGTCCATGAGACTCTTAACTCCAATTAACCATCAGAAAACTGGAAGTGGCACTGTGGCTCCTGGGGTAGGGCGGTAGCCTTGAGCTGAAGAGCTCAGGGACAACATCCAGGGCAAGAATTCAAGCCCCACAACCAACAAAAAAGAAAAAAAATTATGTAAGAACTCACTCCCTTGCAATGTAGGAAAACAGAAACAGAAACAGAGCTACGGGAGAGAGAACACTGACGAAAAGATCTGTTATGTTGAAGAGACAGGTCTTCTAAACTCATGTAACAACTTGACAAGCTGTAGAAAAAGTATTCTAAGATCTCAAGAAAAGAGAGAATGGAAGTGTATATACATTGACTGCGTCTAGCGTGTTCAGGAGTTGCTTTGTTCTGGATGTTTGAGTCTCCCTTTTAATCATCGGTTAAAATCATCACCCTCAAAATTCTAATAGTTAACATACTGGGCCTTCTGAAGGTGATTATGTGATGGGGTCTCTACATTCTGAAGTGAGATGACTGTCCTTATAGAATAGATTTATGAGAGACTCTGTCTTTTCTGCCATGTGAGTCCATCAAGGAGTTGCCAAGTACGAGGTATGCGTTCTCATCAACACTGGGTCTGCTGATGCCCTGTTTTTGAAAGGCCTGGTCTTTGAAACTATGAAAAATACATGTCTGTTGTGTACAATCATCCACTCTTCTAAGGCATTTTGTTCTATTCACAGGAATGGATTGAGAAAACACTGCAGAGTAGTATAAATAAGCAGAATCGGTGGCAATGCACTCTAAACTTAGAATCACATCCTCATCCTCATGCTGGCAGCTTCCATTTGTGGCAAGAGCATTCGCCATGGTTTTTCACATGGTGGCTATATCAGGGAGAGAGGGAGAGACAGAGCGAGAGCAAGAGAGGGAGAACTCGTCTCTCTTTTTGTTTCCATGTATTTGTATTGTAATTAATAGAATGGCTACATTATATTCACTAGAAAGAAGGTGCATTACTTCACATACTTTGATACCCTTTCTCATGTCTTGGTTCCCATCTCCCTCCCCCCGCCCTGCCCCTCATCTTGTACAGCTTGGTACTGGCACAAAAACAGGCCTGAAGACCAATGGGATAGAACTGAGGACCCAAATATTAACCCACAGACCTATGGCCACCTAATCTTTCATAAGGGAGCAAAAAAAAATAGAAAGGAAGAAAGACAGCCTCTTCAACAAGTGGTGATGGCAGAACTGGTTAAGCACTTGCAGAAAACTTAAGTTGGATCCTTCTTTGTCACTCTGCACCAGGATTTAACTCCAAAAGGATCAAAGACCTTGAGGTAAAAGCAAATACACTGAAAACTTCACAAGAAGGAATAGGAGATACACTAGGTCTTCTTGGCACAGGTAGAAACTTTCTTAATAAGGACCAAGAAACACAACAAATCAGAGAAAGTAGTCTCTTTTTTTTAAAAAAAATATGTTTTTATTATTTTTAAGTAGTTGTATGGAGGGGCCACCATCCAACAAATCAGTTTATAAGCACAATGCACTTTGATTCATATCATCCTTTTCATCATTTGCCTCCATCTGTCCTAACTGAAACCCTCCCAGCAACTTGACTAGTTTCATAGGATAGACCTTACACATGAATGTAGCTACTCTTAATTACCTATAAGCTCCCTCCTCCACATACTATGACATTACGTATTACACTATTACATGTGTGTACTTAGGAATACCCAAACACTGAGTTCGTGCGCACCGCTCCCATTCATTGTTCTTGGGACATTGAAAATCTCACATTCCTAAGTTGCAAATGGATGAGTCTATAGTGAATTCTTTCCATGTCCCTTACAATAGTTTCAACAGTTTAGACCTGGGAATGTGTGAGGCTGGCAAGGGTCTCACATCTGCAGTTACTGCCGATGTGGCTGAAAGAAGGCAAAATGAGAAATCTGAAAGGGAACCTGGTTTATTCAAGAAAACCACTTATGTGCAGGTTTATATGAGTACCAATTTTTCAAAACAAAAGAGAGAAAAATCCTCCCATTTTAGGATTTTATTTCCATTCTTTTCCTTTTCCATTTTCTCCCAACATGCATTTCTCATTCCTAACAATTAAGGCACAAACTAAATTAGGAGAACAGCCATTAGAGGAAACCATCAAAACTTCCCTGTGATTGCATGAGTATGTAGTTTATCTTTCTTTAAAAGTGCATTCCAATAATCACCACATCTGCCAAGTTTTAATAATTTTCCAATAGCCATCACCACAGGAGCCTGTATTACAGCATATCACAGTGGGCCGATCTTCACAAACACTCTCTACCTCAGTGAGAATGCTTTCATCTCAGTCTGTGCCATCTAATTTGTTCAATGCAAATCACCATGGTCTAATTAAATTCAATGAGACACAAATCAATAGAAATCCATTCCAAGTGATTATCTTCGATGTTTATCAATAGAATTGAATTAAAATGAGTGCAGAGAAGATTTACCTGAATGGCCAACATGTTCCTAACATTAACTTCAGGTTATTGTAGAATCAGGTTGGTTAGCATTTGGACACATGTACATTGACTCCTGGTTGGGTTGCTGTCATTATTCATGTGGGGATAGTACTTACAAAGGAAAAATGAATGCAGATTATGTTCAGTATTTTTAAAGACTATTGCAACAGATGGTTCATCTTTCCCAACATCCAGGGAAAACGGGAGACCAGAATGAGTTTTTCCTTTCAAAGGAAGACTGACAATTCCAGATGACTGAGTGACCAGGGCTTCCTACAGTCTTCTATTCCTAGGGTCTCTTGCTTTTTACCTATTCTAGGGGACTGTGTTAAGCCATCTCCTTTCTTCTCTGTGGAAAGGCCAGGGTGATTCTTTTTATAACACAGTCATGATAGCTAACTTTATAAATTGTTTAAAATGAAATGAGTTCTACTCTGTACCCTTTTATGTATGAGCTTATGCTCTCACAGTCACTACTGGGTATGAGTGCTATCTCCTGTCCCCAGATGGAGAAAGTGAGACACAAAAGGATGGCCTTGATCAAGGCCTAGAAACAGCAGGGCGTGGCCCTCTACCTGAAAATATGGGTAAACAAATGGGTCATGAGTGAAAATGTTAATATGGTATGCCAGCACTGGGCAGAGATCTGAAGAACTGCAGAAGTTGCCCACCACCTGTCCAACTCCTGATCCAAGGGGATTCTGGCATAGAAGCTTTGACATTCTAGACTGAGCCTTATTTCTATATAGCACTCTGCCTTCCAATTGTACCTCTCTATTGCAGGGTATCCACTATTTAGAAGTGACCTTCACGACTATTCTATATCTGTGTTTTGTTTTCATTACAGAATACCTGATTTGGGGGGATTTCTGAAGAGCCTGGAGTTTATTTTGCTGGTGGTTCTAGAGGCTGGGTAATTGAAGAACATGGTGTGGATAATGGCGAGTCATCTGATGAGGTCTCCTTTCATGCCAACTCTAAATGCAAAAGATGCACTTGCAAGGGGCAAACTGTGAGAGGCAGCGTCAGTGCTAGGGGAGCAAATCCCAAGCCATGGCATCCTGTTCAAGAAGATTAAGTTCTTCTTAACCCACCAACACCGTAGAACACTGTAGGCCAGACCTTGCCTTCTAACAGTCCTTCACCACGGCCAGCATGTGAATCCTGCAGGATGTACTAAACCAAAGCCATGAATCCATGGGCAAATGTTTCTTAAACTGTGGATTTTGAATCACCTGAGGATCATGTTAAATTGCAGACATCATGATCTATTCCCAAAAGTTCTGTTCCAGTGGATTTACTGTGGAGCTTGGAAAGTTGAGATATTTTGAAAGCCTTACTAAATGATTCTAGTAGAACTGGTTCTCAGACAACATTCAATGAACGTTAGTGGGAACCACTCTTCTACCCACTCCAGAATCCTTCTGAATCAGCTTAAGTTCTCTAAGCCGTCATCTTAGGAATTCCCAGTTCTGAATTTTGTAGCATTGATTGTTGAGTTACTCCCAAAATTCCATAGTACGTACATACTTTTAGATCAGTATTCCATTAAGTTGTAGCTTAAATCATTTATAATTTATTCCAGAGCTGCTGTGTGTACATGGCGAGAGTTTAAAATAGAAGGGGATGTTGATCAAAGGATACAAAATTCACAAAGAAGAAATCTTTTTTACTAACCCATTGCTGTGGTGACTCTCTCTTCATCGTAATGATGGCAAAATGCTTTCTTGAAAATTGCTGAGAGGGAACATTTTATGTGCATTCACCACAAAAAATAGTAAATATGTGAAATACTCTATAGGTTAGTTAGTTAATTTAGGCATCCTGTAATGTATATGTATGTACTTGAAACAGTTCCTAATACACAACTAAAATACATAAAACTGGAAGAATAGGTCAGTGTTAGAGCTTGTGCTTAGAATATGATAGTCTCTGGGTGAAATGCCCAGTAACTCTCTGTAACTTCAGTGCAGAGCAATGAAATAATACATGGAACGTGAGAAACAATTAGTGTAAGGATTTAAGAGTAAGGTGTTTGTGCTCATTTTAGAGTACCCTATTTTTCAACTTGGGAAGCTGTGACTTTGAAAGATCTTCTTCATTAGTTCCTTTGCTCCTTCAAAGTTTCTCTAGGACACAACAATATATTAGACTTAATCCAAACAAGGTAGAGGAGACTGTAATTAATTCCCCTTTAACATGCATTCATTGTCCTAATTTAGCTGTCTGGAGCCACACATAGTGTAAGGAATTTACTAAAATTGTTCAAGAAATTGAAAGAAAGTGTCCTCCCCTCTTTGATAGATGAAACACTAATAGATGAAACACCACTGTCCCTAATCTGCTCCACCCACACTCCTGAGCAGCAGTATCTTTTCTCTCCTCCACTGGAGACTGGGAAATAAGCCCCAACCTAAACTTCAAGCCCAAGGGGAAATGAAAACAAGGATGGTGACACGGAGTCTCCAGCTCAGGGCATTGCTGTCATTGATCAGATTCCTTCCTAACATGGCCAAGGGATTCTAATTTGGGATAGGAAAGATGTTGGAAGAAAGACCATAGCAAAGTGTAGAAAATAAATAAGTTAAAAAATGGATTCAAGAGATGTCTTTAAGTTCATGTTGAAATGAAGCCACACAACCTATGTATAGCTCAGTTCCAAGTATCTATGTATCAATGTGTCCATATGTATGTATATATATATGTGTGTGTATGTATGTATGTATCTATCATTTATCTATATCTGTCTGATTGGCAAAATGATATACGGTCTAGGCATGTGTTTTAAAAATTATTGTTTTCCTCTTACTTCTCTGTCTCCAGCACAGAGGAAAGAAGAGGAAAGTACTAGAAGAGGATCGTTTTACACCAGAGTAACACTGGACTTGGTAACACATACAGCTTGTAGATAAAAGCTCATTATCTCAATACAAAGTGCATTCCAGGAAGACAGTGGTCTCTGACCAAACAGAAATTTAGGGTTCCCAACATACTCTTCACCTTAAGAGAGTCACACAACAATCAAATCCTAAACAGAGACATATTCTAGTAAAGAATTTACACCTTGGGAGCTCAAGGACAGCAACTGGTTAACAGGAGCTGAGGAGACCCCTGCTATGTAGCCACAGGACTGTGATGGGTTTGTCTAGCATGGAGAGTAAAATTTCTGGAGATCCCACCAGGAGGATCTAGACACTGCCATAGGTAAGGATGTCTCACCAGGACAGCTCAGCACCAAGCCTGGTTACCCCACTGGGGAACCTTCCCAGAAGGACCAGCTCCTGCGGTGACCAGAGCACCAGGGACAGATCCCCAAGAGGAGATGGAGCGGGGGAGGGGAGCTATATCTGAAGAGGACAAAGAAGCAAATTATTCCTATTCCTTCCACTGCTACCAGGGAATGACCACTAGGACACAGCCCCACCCCTGCTTCTGCAAACTGATTCTCAACAGTCCCCCCAAACTACCACTGGACAGCAACGACAGAAGTGGGCAGCTTGGAAGACAAGACCATGTATTATACCTTCTCCCAGACCGGGAAAGACACGGAAAACTGTCAGAGTTTCCTCAGTGACACTGTGGCTCCGATGAATACATTATGCACAAGGTAGATAGATGAGGCTAAGAAGCATCAAGAGTGTTAGAAAGGGATTTGCACAGTTTTAATTGTAGTGAGAAGAGGAAATAAGAGTCCAACATTAGCGGTATGAATAGTATATAATTAAGTGAGGTACTGAAGAGAAATATCGTCCTTAGAGAAATTGTATGATGTCTGAGATAATTCTAAGAAGTCAGGTAGGATTTAAGGATTAGGAGACATAATGACGTAATGCAGCTACCAGAGGAACAGTCTTGGAAGTAACCAAGGGTGGAAGACCGGAAACTCAATTATATGGTGGTGGGCTCTTTGAATAAAGTTTCATTATGGGTTGTTTTTTTTCAGTTTTAAACACAGAGGGACAAAGCACATGGATGTAGATGAAAGGAGATTACAGATGTAGCAAAATGAAAAAAAACTTTTGCCAGTAGTTCATATTACTTTTGGTTATTTTGAGTAATTGGTTGAAGGAAGTGACTGGCTGGTTGAAGCAGGAAAGGATTTCAGGTCCAGAAATTTGATTACCAAACACAATTTAGGAAATATTCTATTCAGCGTGTGATATTTGATAGACAGTGTTAAGCTGTCAAGGTCTGTGGATATTGATGAAAGATAATACTGGTTAGTATATCCTTCCCTGTCACCCTGTAAGGAATTTGCCTGCCCCGATGAAGGCACAGAGTTTGACTTTCAGAATAGGAGAGTGGCAAGTAGACAGAAACTATTGGAAGGATTTATTATGGAAATATCGATTTCATATACACAGACGGGAGACATTTAAACAGGATGACACAGAGATAGGTAAAAATACTACTGTCTGTACCTCGAGGGTCTCATGTAATCTAAAAGGTGTGTCCTCGGCTTTTAAAAGGTATTTATCACAATGGAGAGATAGAAGGTGACAAAATCAGAGGTTAATTGCCTGATTGATGCTGATAATGTGATTGTAAGTGCTGTATTCATCTGAATAAGAGTCATTTATAAATTGAATTGTAAATACACATGTGATATGTGTCGGTTTAATGTAGTACCCGCTGTTCAGTTCACCCTATTTAGAATGTAGTAAATTCACTTTTGTTTTCCCTATTGTGTCTGATATTCTGTTACATCATTCCAATGATTTGTTTCCATTTCAAGCATTGTGCTTCATAATGAACTCCTAACAAATTTCTTCTTTTTCAGATTTTCCATTTGTCCTGATGTTTTCTGTGAGTTCAGTGACTTTTTTGACCAGGTTTATGTTGCTGCTCTCTTCTTTCTAGGGCTTGCTACCAGGCAGAGTGTCCCTCATTTACCATCCCATCCTCTGATAAGTCTGGGTGGTATTTGTTAACTAATTCCCTAAATGTCTAAATGGCTTCTACATTAAAAAGAAAACAGTTTTATGAGATAATGAGAAATGACAGAAGTAGGTAATTTATGGAAATATAAATGGCTGGCATGTGACACAACGAAACTCACTAGAAATCAAGGATATTCAAATTACGGTGACTATCACACACAACTTGCAGGCTCTAAGTAAATGAAAAAAATTAAAACACATGGGGAGAAATATATTCACTAATACATGAAAACAGGAATATAAATTCCAGAATTGTTATTGAAAAGCAGTGTGGCAGCATGTTTTAAATTCACAATGTGCTTTCATTTTACTGCATAAATTCTTGTCATAATAGCTATATTTGACAAACATTCAGACAATTCTCTCCTGCTTTTCCCTTCCACTCACCTATTCTCATTGAATGAGGAGGAGACCTAAGAGAAGATTGGAAGGTGTTGATGCTTTTCTTTGCAAGGGAATAAATCATAATCCCTGAGAAAATGATTGCTATGGTGCATATACCGTAATTTGCACTTAAAATGAAAGGGCTGTGAATCAAGCTTTCTCTGTCTCTGATGTTTATTTGCATTTGTTTTAGGTTTGTTGAGCCACTGTTGATAGATGGTGTCTGTTGTTCTTTACATAATTTTATACAGTTTTCTGTTTTCCTCTGATCTGTCGCTGGCATACATAATGAGGCCTATTAAACTAATTAGTTGTGCTCCTTTGGTATAATTAATAAGCAATAACCATTCTGTTGTTGGAGGATGTTAAAATTGTAATGTCTTCTTGTTATATGTCTCACTTGAATACTAAGAACCATAACGATTGCATTGTCATAAAGTAGTCAGGACCCTTCTTAACTTTATTGTTATTGCTAACGCCAGCCTACTTTGACTATAGTATTAAACTATATTCCATAATAGAGGTAGTTCCAGAAGCTAAGTAAGAATTGTTTATGACAGGGGTGCGAATGTAAGGTTGATCATGTTTATTGTTTGCATCCTCACAATTAGGATGGAAATTTTAGGGTAAGGAATTGTTCTTAGATGAAACTTATCTGGCTTTTGAAAGCTAACTCAATGCCCACAAGAACCCTAAAGTTTCATTTGCCTCTTCATTAGCTGACAGACATATTTGGGGTATGTGTGGCATTTCTCAGTTTGGTAGATTGCTGTGAGCTGGGAAAGAACAGGACTTAAATCACTCATGCCATATGCCATCTCTGACTACCTAACACTGTGTGCTAGGTCCAAATACACACTCACAGTTGGAGCTAATGTTTTAACTTGTTCTAAGTAAGCCCCTCAGTGAACTCTATGGTTGCAAACCAATGTCTTTCAGGTTAGACATTGCATATTTCAAGTGTTAGAGGGAGGCCTCTACATGCCCATGTCAGTTCTCCAAATTTTACAGAACTTGTGTTGTTAAACATATTTTCATAGTCCATTCTGTGATTTGCGATGGGTGTGTGCTGGTTTACAGAGTATCAGAGGGAGTCCCAAGGCACTTTTCTGCTACCAGGAAATGTTCAGTTCTCCCCATTGTTCACCTTATTGTGGACTATCATTTGACCCTCTTTGACACTCTTACTATTTGAGTCTGTTTATTCCTTTGCGCTTCTATGGCTTTTATCTATTTATTTATTTTTTATTGTTAGGGTAATGTATAGAGGGGTTATGGTTACATTCGCCAAGGCGTAGGTATGTTACTTCTCATACATTGATACCACTTCTTATGTTTTTGTCCCCATTTCTCTATGCCCACCCGCTCCTAACCATCTTGTTTTCCCCTCTTCCCTTTCCTATTTAAAAAACAAAAACAAAAACAAATAGCAGCTATACAAAAGGTAACAAAATCAGATACAGTAACAATATGAGATTATCCAAAGGGCAAAAAAAAAGAGAAGAGAAATAACATAGTACTTTGAGAACAACGGTCACACAAGATAAAGCTCTTGTTTCCATATCTTAGAGATCCTTTCATTTAGTCTCATCCTACATGTACCTAGGTTTTGGGCTACTGAAATCCTCTGCTAGGAGAGCCCTTGATGTGTACTAATTATTACAAATGAGGGAAACCATTATGTGCCTTTGGGTCTGGCTTACTTCATTAATATGATTTTTTTTCCAAGTCTTTCCATGACATCGCCCCATTCCATGGCTTTTGAGGTTTAACTCTGAAAATGGAATCAATTTGCCTTTACTCAATGTTGTGAGTAGAGAGAGAGGGAATATTAGGCTATGACTATTACATCATTATTCAAGTGTGTGTGTGTGTGTGTGTGTGTGTGTGACTGTGTATAATGTAACTCAGATTCACATTAGCATGAAAAGAGGAATTAAGATTCGTGGCATGGGCTGGTCAGGGAAACACTTCAGCTATGCTTCAGGATATGCCCGTATGTCTGAGGATATCCCTGCATGTGACTAGTGGTGAATGGAGGTTGGGCACACACCTGGAGAATCAGTGGTAACTTCTCTGGGCCTTAACTGTGAGGACTTAAGAGGAGCGATCTTGAAGATCAAGAAATTTCTGAAAATATCTACCTCGGGAAAAGGAGAAGAAAAGCTTATTTCAAACTAAACAAAAATGTAAAAAACAACAGCAACCAAAGCCCCGGTGCTCTGATTCCACCGGCATGGACAAGGTCTTTTGGCCTCTGAAATTTCATCCCGACAGTCATGCAGGATGTGGAAGCCCGGCTAAGAAAAGGAACAAGTGACCAGTGTTTACCATCTCTCTATGGCTGTGCTGGGCTAAAAAGGCTTTCATTCTCCCTAAAGGGGACTGGAAATGGCTTCTACAAAACGAAATTTTAAAAATGCCAAGAAAAATCATAGCTAAAGATGTTCAACACTTATTTTTTTCACAGCTTAGTGTTAAGGGCAAATAATCCGTGTTGATTCTCAGTCACTGCACAAACTCCTAGAGAATGGTGCTATTACCATTAAAACTTTGTAGATACAGACAGCTGCAGACCTTGAGAAAAATTGTAACACAACAATGTTTCAAAGCAAACAAGTGGCACTACAAGGTAAGACCCAGCCAGCTTGACTCTAGTTTCTGCCGTCATTGCAATTTGACACTAATCCTCCATTATGCTCGTCCAGTCGATAGCCAGAGATTTATATGATTGTCATTAACTTTCAATTTCATTGAAGTCCGTCTTGACACTGAATTATAGCTTTTGGCTGACTGGAGGATTTCTGCCAACAAAAATAAAATCCCTCAAAGGGTTGATGAAGTGCGTTTTTTTGTTGATGCTCTTGATTTGGGTGAGCTATAGAACATTGACAGTCAGTTCTGGGAGAATTATAACCACCACCATCTTGTGACAGCTTATTAGAGATGCAGAGTCCTGTGCACCTCCCCAGATACAGTGCAGTAGACTGTAGTCTAGTCAGATCAGCAGGTGTTTTGTGTGGACACTGGAAAGGGGAAGCACTGCTCTCAAGCTCACATGGGAAGGCATAGGCTCCATTTGCTCTCATGTACTCAGGTACCAGTGCAAGCGGCACCCTGGCACTTCAGTTGAACAGGATCAGGCCCTAAAAAACAACCATGCTATTATGGGATGTATTTAATATTACAAAGGTAATGCATAATTTATTTATATGACTACCACTGAAGGAACCATAGTTAATTTAATTATCTGATTATTATGCTTCATTCTCATTCAGTGTCTTAGGGACAAGGAAAATGTGTTTGACCTCATTTGATTAAACACAAAATAATATGATTTTTCCCTTCTTTAAAGACTATTGTTGCCAGGCACTAGGAGTTCATGCCTGTAATCCTAGCTAGTCAGGAGGCTGAGATCTGTAGATCGATGTCCAAAGCTAGCTGGGGCAGGGATGTTTGTGAGACTCATCTTCAATTAACCACCAAATAATCAGAAGGAGCACCATGGCTCAAAGTGCTAGAGCACTTGAGGAAAAGAACTCAGCAAAAGTGCCCAGGCCCTGAGTTCAAGTTCAATGACCAACAACAAGACTATTGTAGGAGTAGTAAAGGATGTATGATCTCACTAAGGTACATATCACACCTCCTTCAATTTTGTTGCAATAGTTGACTGGGAGAATGACGAAGGAGTAGTTATGACAGACTATTGTTTTCTCATCTGTAAGTATGAGACTATTCCAATAATCAAAAATAATAAAATCATTAAAAATTATGAGAAGTGGAAGTGGCACTCTGGTTCAAGTGGTAGAACGTTAGCCTTGAGCTGAAGAGCTCAGGATCAGTGCCCAGAGTCCAAGGCTTGTGACCAAAAAACAAAAACAAACAACAACAAAACAACAACTAAATATGAGAAGTGAGAAGGATTTTCTAGAGAGGTATACGGACATCAGATGAATATTAGATGAATTGACATTTCTATGTAATTCACACCTGGCTAGGTGGTTTAACAGACAACAGAGATAATATATATGGTCTAAGCACAGCTGGGAATAAATCTGATCTAAAAGGAATACTCAGCACTCTAGGTCAAAAGTCAGAAAATGTACTCCTCTGTACATCACTTTTTCAATAACAATAAAAATTAAAAATGGAGATATAAGATGCAAATTAGTCACTGGGAGAGAGAATCTGATATTACAGGAGAGAGATAAATGTATGAAGCAGGAAACAGCAGAGCTATCAGTACACATAAAGGGAGGCGGGATGACCCAGCTGACATGTTCTCTGCATCATTGGTGATGGAGGCTAAGGAGATTCCCCACCATTCAGTGAAGCCATGGTAGGCACACTAATAAGTCTCCTCTCCCCACCCACCAAAAGGGGAAAAAAGCTGTCAATATCCCAAAGTTTCTCAATTTTTAGGCCAGTTATGGGTCCACAGCGAAGTGGAGTTGAGTCTAGGAGAGAAGGTTCCTCTCCTCAACCTCCCTCCCATCTTCTGGAAGGCCCCGTAGATTTCTTTCTTTCAGAAAGCAGTCGGTGGTGAGACTAGTTCCAAACTTGTGACTGGTTGAAAAATCATTTTAAAAACTATTGATGCCTGTGCAGCGGTATCAGGAGGGTCACTGCTTGAATGGGGACAGGGGAAGTTCAGTCTCCACTGCAGGCTTGCTAAGCAGCCTAACTTTTCTGCCCAGGTCCTTATATATCATGTAGCTTGGTAGTGGTAGGCCATCTTCAAGGCGTACTTTCCTTTAACTGACACGGACCTAAAGGATGACGGAGGTTATAACTACTATTTTATTTTTAACCTCCCTTAAGAAAATATATATTTTGCCAGTCCTGGGGCTTGAAGTCAGGGCCTGGGCACTGTCCTTGGGATTTCTCAAAGCTAGAGCTCTACCATTTGAGCCACACACCATTTTCTATCTTTTTATGTGTATCGGGTAACAGGAAACGAACACAGAGTTTCATGCTAGACAGACACCCTACCCCTAGGTCATGTTCCTGGCCCTGAATACACATGTTGACATATGGTTCTGGTTGACTCAGGCTGAGTTTCTTGGGGATGGAGGATCTGCATTGCCATCAGCCATTTCTGTGAAGACAGAGCAACTAGATGCATTAAGACTCACCTTTCAGTAGCAAAGGACAGACCCGCTCAAAGGAGGCATAGGTAGAAAACATGACTGCTGCAGATGACTTAGCATTCAGACTTTACTGGTGTGAGAGATCCCAGCCTTGCTTACAAAGGAGACTAGAGATCGAAAGGTGGAGTAATATCTTTCTCTTGACGCGGTATCTTCAATATTTTTCAGTGTCTCTATCAACATGTAAGAAACAAATATTGATATCTCATCTCAATTGGTTTCTAGTTACATTTACTTCCTGAAAAATACCTTCTCTATTCCTTTTCATGTACATTCTCCCCTCTCAATTCAGTTCCCAAAGAAAACAATGTGACTGTAAATCTTTCACTAATTTCTTGTCGGAAATGCCTTTCTATGTCACAGATGCTTATTTACATTCACAACCACATAGCTTTCCCTTTACTTTTGTGGTTATTGATTATTTCATTACTGACTGCCTTCTCTACTACCAGGTAACTTTCAAATGAACTGAAAATATCTATTCATCTTTGTTTCCTAAAAGCCCAGTAGAATCAAGAGTATCTGACACATAATGTGCACACTCAATTACTCTTGGTTGTAAAACAGACAAAAAATACACAAGAATGATGTATAGTTTAATAGCTAAGGAAATAGTGCTTATATAATTACATATCTGCTTCCAGTCCACAAACTCTACTATAAGAAATCCATCTCTACTTCCTATCTATCTATCTATCTATCTATCTATCTATCTATCTATCTATCTTCTACCTCTTATCTGTCTGCATCAATTTTTTTTTCCATTGGACATGAGGCTTGAACTCTGGGCCTGAGAGCTATCCCTGAGCTCTTCAGCTCAAGGATACCACCCTACTCCTTGAGCCACAGCGCCACTTCCGGTTTTCTAGTGGTTCATTGGGGATCAGAGTCTCATGGTCTTCAGTGCCCAGGCTGGCTTTGAACCACAGTCTTCATATCTCAGCCTCCTGAGTAGCTAGGATTACGGGCGTGAGGCCCAGTGGCTGGAGCATCAATTCTTTTTCTAGTTCTCTTTCCCAGTGCCTAATTTGACAAATCTTTTATGTAGCAAAGCTAAATGATGTAAGATTTCAATTGCCATTAATGTGATTTCTTTTAACCTTTCTCTTAACACTGCAAGCACAGGTAGGACTTTTTTTTTCTCCATGTGGAATAGGAGATATTTTTTTAAATGCTTCATAGCTAGATGATCAGAGTTACCTACATTTTACTCTCGTGTTATTAGTTTCATATTCTACCATAACGTGTCACCCTGATTTAGTAGCTCAGAACAACATACAATCCTCAAAATTACCATGAGCCAGGAAGCCAGGAACATACATCTGGATTCTGAGCAGATTCCCTGCATAAGGCTGCGTAAGGATGACATCAAGCTGGAGGCTTCAGGTCTCACACCATTCTCAAGGTCCTCTTTGACATTCACTTATGTGTGGCAAAGTGAGTTTCCTTGATCTCAACTTCTCAGGCTACCTGAAAAGACTGTTGGCCAAAGACTGTCTTAGAGACTCCATGGGCCACCAACTGCCCCTTCACTTGGGGTCTCCCAAGCAGCTCACAGCACATCTTCTGGGTGTCCCCCTCATTTTGTCTTCTATGAGCATCTCCAGGAAGCACTGCTTTTAAGGGGCTAGTCCACACATACAACTCTCTTTGTATAATGTCTGTCCTGGAAACTGAAAGCTACCAATCTTTTTCATAATAGCAGGAGGTTGTCTCAGCAGTAGAATGTCTCAGAAAGCATGAGAACATCTAGGGGCAAGAATTGGGCCCACCAGTCCTAGCGATATTGAATCTGCACTGGCAGATTTATTGTTTAGCTTATCATTTATAGTGACAAATTCTGTTTTAGTTAGGAATTATTTGGTCTACAAGTAACAAAATATTTTAATAGGGACTTAGCAGTCAGTGTCTGAGCCATGTTAAAACCAGAGGATGCAGCAGTTTAGATGACTGAGACAGAGATGAATCCATTATTATTCACAAACATTAGATTTAATATCTGTGTGCTTCGTATTAAGAAAACAAAGATTAGTTGTATTCTGGGCTTGAGTTCTTCCATGTAGATCAGAAATATTTTTTAATATTTTTATTGTAATTAATAAAAGGGTTACATGATATTAAGGAGAAGTTTTAAGGGAAGTTTCTTTTCCCCATCATTATCATACTAGATATATTTAAATAATAATAATTTTTTTCTCTTGGGACTTGTGGATGAATTTGGGTTGAACTCAAATTTAGGTGAAATTCAAGGTGAGTATAACTTTCAAATATCCAAAATTGGACTATGATAGAATCACCATGTTGCAGATATAATGTGTCCACACATACCTCGCTTTGGTGACATCTCAGGAGCTGTGGGAACTAGCAGACTGAATATGATATTGCTGGTTCATCCTTGATACCTACTTCCTTTTGAAGGAGTTACTAATTAGATAAAATGGTAATAAAGCACTTAACATTTCAGGCCCGGAAACTGAAACAGGAACCCACTTTTTTCATATATTTTTTATTGTAATTAATAGAAGGGTTACATGATATTTGCCAGATAGATGGTGCATTAATTCCCATACATTGATACCCTTTCATATGTCTTGGTCCCCATTTCCCTTCCCTCACCCCCACTCCTCATCTTGTTTTCCCCCCTTCCCTATCCAATTTCAAATAACCAAATACACTTTTTAAAGTTCATTGAATGTTTAAGGGAGTCCAGCACCCTTAGAAAATTCCCCTAAATTTCTGTGATATGCATTCAATGGACTTAGGAAGTGATTAAAATCATTTCTCATTGACACTGAGCTATTTAAAGAAGTGCAGGCAAACACCTACTCATATACTCTCAGATTTCAGAACTTTTGCCTACAATTCACCCAAGGCTTTCTCTGCTTTATTTTTCTTCTTTCTTTTTTCTTTTTCTGGAGACTGGTGTGTCTCTACCCCCAACTCTTTCCTTGTAAACAAAACCCTTGTCTTTCTATTCGTTGTCACAGGTAAGACATTGTGCCAATATAGTCTTGTGGTCTTTATATAAAGGAAAGTGTGCAGAGACTCAAGAAATACATTGGAAAATTTTCAATTTATTGAATTCTGGAGTATTAGAGGGGAAAATTAAGGAAGAAAGTTTCACATTAGAGCTACTGATAGTAAGGATATGAAAAATGATTAATGGACTAAGGAGCATACTCATATTCCCATATAATTCCAAACTTTTTTTGATGGATATGCCAACTGCTATATCAAATTTACATGCAGAGATATCTGTATTGGTTAAGAGTATTTTCTTCTGACTTGATAGAGTTGATGGCCTAAATAGGTGAATATGCAGGTAAAGTGAATTAAGATTTAAGGACAGAAAATGGATTTGGAGGAAATAGATTTTTGGAGGCATCTGTCATAAGGAGCCCTAACAATTTGAATAATTGGACCAAGGCTTCCTTGACAATCGAATCAAGGAACATTGAATTCTGAACCAAACAATGAAGGGTTGTGGTAGGGCAGAAGGAGCCTGGGAGTAAGAGCTGTAGAGAAATCATAGCAGCAGAGGAATTAATTATACATAAAGACCCAGATATCAGATTCTTATAGAGATGTGCACACCTATCAGTGAGGATTTCAAACTTTATATGGAGGATTTTAAGACATTATAAGCAAATCTATTAGGTGGTAAGACTTATAGTTTGAAATTTGTTCTACTAGCTAGAGGACAAAGTGCCTAAGTTTGTGGAAATTAATCATATGTGAGAATGTGATCCAATTTACACAAAATCTCGTGATTATTAATTCAGAAGAAAGAAAAAACAGAGAGAATGGCATCTATGTAGCATGGCTTTTAAGGAAAATTCTGCCATTATAAACATGCCCATAAAAGGGGTGCAAGGTTGGATACAATTTACTCAGGCCAAGGTTCAGGTAAGTGAAATAACATATTGGGTTCCTGGTATGTATGTATACACACACACACACACACACACACACACACACACACGTGTATGTATATATTATGTATATACTATGTGTGTATGTGTATATATGCCACAATATATATAAACTCAATATAAAAATATACATATATTATATTTTACGATTACTGATTTATATAATGTGAGCTTCTTAATATGTATTTAGAACAAGCAGATGGTCATTACCAATATAAAAGAGTTTTAGCAGTTTGCCTGGGAACATTTTTTTTCTAATATATTTTAATTGAATTTGCCAAACAGTACAATGTGGTGAGCAATGATCATGATATAACTAATAACTAAACAATTCACAGAGGACTGACACAAAGTGTCCTGCTGTGACTCTTCAGAAGACACAGGATGGAAGACCTCACTGACTTTTATCGTAACACCGTGTCCCAAACCTGAAACATAAATACTATTATTTACATATTAGAATGAACCAAACCAAGATTCCATAAAGTATAAGGAATATATCTAAATTCTTAATCTAAGAAACTGGAAAGCATAATTATAAAGCCAATTTACTGATGTTTAATTCTGCATTATTGCCTTGTAAAATACAGTTCTATCTCTACAGATTGTTATTGCTTATGTTCAGCATAATGCTGATTTATTTAAATCAAGACCACGGAGATCAATACTAGCTTCTCTTACACAGATCCTGCCATGCCACACATATTTCTAAGAAAAATATATGAATGTAACCTTCTTTCTTTCTGTAACTCATTTTATCTTTCCAACAATCCACATGGGTTTGAAACCTCATCACGAACATTTGCAGGTGAGCGCGGTGGTGAGCTGGAGAAGAGTCAAGTGGCTTCTAGTCACACAACCAAAAAGGCACAGGTTCTAGCTGTTCTGCATTTAGCTGTTCTGCTATGCTAACTCACATCGGATGAACACTCTTACAGGCTGGGAGGGTTTTGTCCAAGGAAAGGAAAACAATAGATTGAATGCAAGGCATGTCTCCATGGGCACAAGATATTAAATGGACACAACTCATGCCTCTGTGCTCCCTGTCCACATTATGAAAACATTTCCTTTAGAAGTTTACTTTCACTGATGGAATACATAAGAAAGATCCCAGCGAACTTACTCTTTTCTAGTCTTTTCCTTTCTTTTAATTCCCCAAACAGATTTTGGCATATCAGGTTTTGGACTTGATTATTTTACAATCATCTCTACCTGATCTGGGAATGTGTCCTCTCTGTGACATATACTAGTCATGTAACTTGGGGCAAATCGCTTCTGGGTTTCACATCCTACAAGAACAGGATGAGGATTATTTCACATTCTCAAAGAGATAGGTGGATGAAGCAAGTTCACATTCACCGAACATTTAGAAACACACCAGGGACTAAACAAATGCTAAAAATTTTACTTTATTATCTCATCTGTGTTGGAATTATAAGTTCATCTTTTCTGCGTTTCTCTTCTCAAAGGATATTTCTCTCTTTCCTTCGATCAATAGTGAGGAGCTTATCACAGGAAAGTGTATGGCACTTAAAGTGGTCATAGAATTAATAAAGGGTCATGCTAACAGGTCACTGCTAGTCCCTGAGGAAATCTTATCACCTTTAATATGAGAATCTTTGGGGCCTTTTTAGTACTCTGTCACATGAACATTCAGAAGAGCTGTAATTAATTACAAGTTGCATGAAGAGAGTATATAGAACTAAGTACCAGCTTCTACAGAGTAAACAGCCAAGATGTCCAGTTTGGTTCAATGATTCTTATTCTCCATCTGTGTGTAGCTTCTGAATCTTGTCCGTGACCCTTCCTGAAATTATCCCTCATAGGTCAGCTCTCCAAGACTGAAATAAAACAATATTGCCTGGCTATCTGACTTACCTCACACAACTACAAGAGTGACTCTGCCATGTTTCATAGTGCTTCATAGCTTAGTTACTGCAGGCCTATCAACTTTACTTTTCTCAGTGGCGAAAGAAAGGTATCAGCCTTCCCTTTTTCAGATCTTTCAGGGAGATCCGAGTTCTAGAAATAAACTACTGTGAAGCTCATATGAATTCCTTCACTCTTTAAACAACTTTCTGCATTGTCTGACATTCAAGTTAATTTTTTAAAATTCCTTAAATTACAAAATAATTCAGCTCATAAAACAATGATCAAAGAAAAATAGACATTTTTCTCTATTTTTTTTCCAGTCCGGGGGCTTGAACTCAGGGCCTGGGCACAGTCCTTGGGCTTTCTCAAGGTTAATGCTCTACAAGTTGAGCCACAGCGCCACTTATAGCTTTTTCTGTGTATGTTGTATCAAGAAATCTAACCCAGGCTTCAACCATGCTAGGTAAGCACTCTACCACTAAGCTACAATGCTACCCCTCTATTCTTTTTTTCATTTAATTTTTATTGCAAAGGTGATGTACAGAGGAGTTGCAGTTACATAAGTCAGGTAATGAGTACATTTCTTTTTGTGGGCTTTATTTTAATAAATATCATTTTATATGAACCTATGTGCATACTTATTGAGCCCTTGTGATCCTCTCCTAAGAATATCCTCTTTTGCTTTCCCTGTGTGAATGTTTAGAGCCCAGTTTATCACACCCAAGTGTAATACTTTGCCTTTTAGCATCCATTGTGTTTACTTGTAGATTTATAGGCACCATTCTAACTACTACAAATGAGGGTAATCATGCAGCTCGTGTTTCTTTGGGTCTGGCTGGCTGACTTAGCTTAATATAATTTTCCCATCTCTTTCCATTTCCTTACATATGGTGCAATGTCATTCTTTCTGACAGAAGCATAGAGTTCCATTGTGCATATATACCACTTTTCTTGATCTATTCATCTACTCAGGGGCATCTGGCATGATTCTATATCTTGGCTAGGGTAAACAATATTTCAGTGAACAGGACTGCGCTGGTAGCTTTACTGTGGTCTTGCTTGTATTCTATTGGATAAATCCCCAGGAGTAGTATTGCTAGATCATCGGGAAATTCTGTTTAGTCTTTTGAGGAGTCTCTGTACTGCTTCTCCAGAGTAGTTGAACAAGTTTACATTCCCACCAACAGTGTACTAGAAATCCCTTTTGGGATTCTGTAATTATTAGTATTCTTGATAATGGCCATTCTAACTAGGCTGAAGTGAAATTCCAATGTTGTTCTGATTTGCATTTCATTTATTGCCAATGATGTTGAGCATCTCTTAATGTGTCTTTTGATAATTGTTACTTCTTCTGAGAAGTCTCTTTGTATAGTCAATAGGGGATCCAGTACACAGGATGAAAGAAGATAGCTTCTTCAACAAATGGTGCTGGCTCAATTGACTATATATATGCAGAAAACTGAAGCTAGACCCCTATATATTATTTTGCACCAGAAGCAATTACAGATGAATCAAAGACCTCAGTGTAAGTCGTGAATACCCTGAAAATATTACAGGAAGTGATAGGGGAAACACTAGGTGTTCTTGGCACAGGTTAAAACTTCCTAAATCACAACAAATTAAAGAAAGCCTGCATAAATGGGATTGAATCAACCTGAAGAGGTTCTGAATGGCAAAGGACATAGCTAACAAGATAAATAAAAAGCCCACAGAATGGAAGAAGATCTTTACTAGCTATTTATGAGGTTCATATCTACGATAGTTAAATCAAAAATTTAACCCCCTCCACCAATCACAAATCCCCAAAGAAAAAAACAACACAATTTAAATTGGCTAATGGCTTAAAGGGCGACACCTCTGTTCTTAGGAATGGCACACATGTGGTACCAGAGGCAATATGTAATTTCCATAAATGAAATTTATTCTGTACTTTGCCAGGTCAGAGTGATTACTGAGCAAGAGCAGCCTGCATATGGGTAATTAGGGACACAGTTGCCTAAGATCAAGGACTGTCAAGCTTAATCATCTTGCCTTTGCATGCAGAGAACATCTCATTATGGACAATCCAGCCTTACCCCTTTTTTTGACATCTGTCTGATCTCTCAGAGTATATGGCAGAGCTGGCCAGCTGATCCTATCAGGTGGGTTGTGATACTACTCAGGAGTTTGTTAACACAAGAAAACACACATAAATGAAACAGCCAATAAGCAGCATGTCCATCTTCCCTCCGAGAATCCCGTCATCAGGGCTGTTAGGGATGCGATTCCCAGCAATTACAGATTTTCACACAGCATTCACCTACCACATGGCAATGTGTGATCGATCATGAAATAAACGGACACGAAGATCTGATTTGCATCCACTACTGGTGTTGGGGGAGGTTTTCTGAATAGATGAAGGAAATTGCTCATACTACACCTGTCACCGGTGAAAAATCTGCACGCACATGCACCATTCATATATCTCTAATTCCAAAGACAGACCTGCAAAGGCTTGCTATTTGTCAGATGCCATTTGTGTGGCATCATTCATCATAGCATTGCAGACATGGGAAGGGGGCCTACTGGATTTCATTTCTCCACTGGATCCACGTCTAGGACTGTATCGGTGGCCAAAGTGACTGTGAATCTTAGTTTTGTCTCTGTCCCTCACCCCTTCATCTCTTCAGAGCATGGGTGTTCTTGATAAAAAGCACTCTGAATTTGTGACTCAGAATTGGACATGGAGCAGGAACTCATTTAGAGTTCGTGGTTAATTTGTAGGTCTAAGAAAGAAGTTTCACACTACCGCACTCACTAAAACCTGGGTAAATCACACTTTAAACTTTGGCCTTTTATTTATAATATTCTCACTGTCTGGAGGTTTTCTCATACCGATCTTTGTGTATTTCAAGTGTGAATTGTCTTTTTGTTTAGTATTTTACTTATATCGACCAAAATTAAATGTTGCATAAAAGAAGTATGATCTGATACACTTTATATGTGTAAAATATTCAGATGCCATAGAAATGTGCACAGTTATTCTAAAAGTATGAAAATAGTATACTGAAACCCTGTAAAATCTGCTTCAGAATAGGGAGAAGAGGGAGAAGAAGGAAATGGAGATGGTAAAATTTATCAAGGTAGGTTATATCTATGCACAGAAACATCAGAGAAACTGCTTTGTACAATTAACTCATACTAATAAAAAAGAAATAAGTGCATTGGAAAATTATAAAATGTTAGACATAAAATATTTATGTACTCTATAAGCACTATTTATAATCCCCTCTGAGGTTAAGCACTGATAAGCTCATATGTATGCATACTTTTATGTGTACTGACTTTTGGGCCTTTCTCTGTGTACCTATATCCAACTACAACATAGACTTGGGAAATTAATTTTTGCTTACATTGTATTATGAAAATTCTTCTTCTTGCTTTTCATCATTTTAAATAATAAATTAATTCTAGGAAATTAATAAATTCATTTTAGGAAACATTTAAGATTGATTGAGTTAAAGTAAAATTGTAGAGATGATTCAAACAGTTCCCATACCGTCCACATTCCATTTCCCCTACTCTTGATACCTCACTTCATACATTTGATTTAATTAATGAACTAGTGTCAACCTGCTGTTCTTTTTTAATGAAGTTTGTATTTCTCAGTCTTCCTCACTTTTTTCTTCCTTTATTCTTTTTCTTGTTCGATGCCAGTTTGCGTGGATTATAATATAAAATGCTGGATTATTAAATATGCATTCCTGGGGTCACACAATATTAATGTCTTTGCGAATGAGTGTGTTCTTTAGTCTGTATTCAAACAGCTCCTGATATTAAACCACCAGTACACATACACTATTTTGACAATATATTTTCCCAGTAATATTTTGATCCTTGAAAGGAAAAATTATTTTGCGTCTCACGCTATGATGCAAGTAATATAAAGCAACAGACTTTTACAATGCTAGCTGAGAAGGAAAGTTTGCTGTATTATTGTCTTTGCAAACGTAAAACACTCTTGAAACTACACAGATTCTTAAGATTATTTTCAGACTCTCCCTGACTCACTACCTAATGAATGTAACTGTAACCACACTATATATCGACCCGACAATGAAATACAACTAAAAATGATCTTTATTAAGTGCAAAAAAAGATTATTTTCACAAAATTTTAAAAAATGTTCTTATTCATTTAGCCTTTGATTTAGATTTGGATAATATTGGAAGCAGTTTATTGATAGCAATTCATGTTTTTTTGTTGTTCTTGTTGTTTGTTTTTAGGCAAGAAACATATATCAGCTTTTTATTCCCTGATCATGTGGCTTGAACTCAGGGCCTGAGCACTGTCCCTGAGCTCTTTTGCTCAAGGCTAGCACTCTACCATTTTGAGGTAGCCACTTCTGGTTTTTGAGTGGTTAATTGGAGATAAGAGTTTCAAAGGAACTTTTCTGCCTGGGCTGGTTTGGCACCACTGCTCTCTGATCTCAGTCTCCCGAGTAGCTATAATGATAGTGTGAGCCACAGAACCTGGTTTGGATGGCTTTTTGGTTTCACAATGGCAATGAGTTGGAAAGGGAAAGGACATACAACTTGGAGGAAAACACACCAAGAAGACAAAAAGAGAGGAGATGGCACCAGGAGTGGAGAAGAAAGTGTGCTGGCTGGGCTGTGAATTCATAGGCTGAGAGTTGAGTGGAGTGTGACACATGCTGATGGAATGAGAGAGGTGCAGAGCTGGGAAGCATCATCAAATGAACATACTTTAGCAACAGCAAAGCTTCCTTGTGGCACAGTAACTGTGGATGCTCCATGAATCCCCACAGTAACCCCAGGAATGGACAGGCCAGAGGACGGGCTGAGGGCTGCACAGGACAAGAAGGCCAGTGCGACTGGGGTGAAGGCTGTGTAGTAAGATTAGAAAATGCATACTGAAAGATCTGCCTGGTTTTGATATGCCCATCTGTGAAGTCTGGAAGCTGGCTTTCTTAATCTGAACACTAGTCAGACTGCAGTGGTTTCCTGTGGATTTAGTTTATATATGTATCAGGCATATGGAATTCTCTCGGGTGACATCTACGCTGCTGTTGCAAAGCCTCCAGTTTCCTCTTACTTGGCCTTCTTTCTGAGCTGTGGAAGAACCATGCAGAAAGCTCAGGAGTCAATTGAACACTGCTCTCTGGAAAGCTCTTTATTTATCATAGGTCCTCATCATCATAGTTGCACACTGAGTTTAGTGGTAAGAGAATGTCATTTCAACCCTTGTCATTTGACATCTGTCCATATGGCAAGGCTTTGCTTCTTGGATTGAATTCAATATTTTGTGACTATAAGGCTGAGAAGATCTGAAACTATGTCCAGTTGAATGCAATGTGTTTGTGTGTGTGTGTCGGGGGGGGGGGGAGAGGAAAAAGAGAGGAGAGCAAAAATAAGAAACAGAAAGAGAATGGGAGAGAGTTTGTCCTAAAGTCATAATACATGACAAACACAGCAAGAAGTATAGTATGTTAAAGAAATGATAAACATCAAATTGGATTTCATTTATTTAATTGCTTTTCCTAAGCCTCAAGTAAGGTTGGTTAATATTCCTGAATATTTGTATTTTTTTCAAGAATAGATAGAAGTCATGTGATCTGCTAGACTGAATGATTGTATAAATAATTATACAGGGCACTTTGATTTTCTGATCCAGAGCAAATGTCAATTAATCTCTGAGTTATTTTATTTTCCTTTCATACCAGATCACCAACAGTTGATCATTGTTTTTACTCTGATTTACTTCAGTGTTACCTGTTATTATTTTTTCTACTTTGCAGCAACTACATTGCAGATGCAAATATTCTGGCCTGTGATAAGTAACAAATGTCTAGCAAATTACGTTACTAACATTGATAATGCCTTTTGGATATTTAAATAGTCTTCAGTACTTGTAGAATACTTTTGAACATCTTGTTTCAATGTTGCCCCACAGATTTGCTTCTGCACTGAGTAAACAGACAAAGAAAGGGAGATTGGGAAATTAGAATCTTGGTGCACTACAGGAGATGAGTAAGAGACAGAATTTTGACCCAGTTTGCATTCCAAGGTTTTTAATTCTAATTTCAATTTGGTGTTAATTACAGAATAGAAAGTTAAAATCCAACATTAAATTGTTTGATAGTTTGTGGATGGTTGTTTCAGAATTTTGGGAGGCTTGAAGGAAGGCAAGCCATCAAAACCAATGAGTTCATTTCCAGAAGCTGGATGCTTTACATTCACATTAACCAGAAGGAGCCAGGCATTGGAAGGGTTGTAGCTGAGGAAGAAATAATGGCAAAGAAATCCTGGTTTGATACTGTGGAGAAACTCATAAATGTTTCATCACAACTCCACAGTAAAAGAAAGAGATAAAACCTCCCCCAAATGACCTCTTTTGATTTTTTCAGAATGGGGAGATTGTAATTCCTGATGAAACATCAGGCCAGAATTCAGACCTGCCTTTTGAAAATCTGAAAATGCGTTGTCAGAATCCATTTTCCTTTATCTGATCCTGTGTGTCCTGCTCCTCTCTGCCCTTGAGGAGAGGGAAGATTATCAGATTGTCACCACAGGAAAGCCTGGCCCAGCCCCCTCTGTGGCTTGACTGCAGAAAGGACTGCATTGGCTCCACCAGGACGCTTGAATGGCTATTCTGAGTAGTTGTTTCTTGGGTTTGACACCTACTAGCTCAGCAGAGGTGGGAGTTTTGTAACTCACCCAAGACTGTGTTTCTTCTTGGACAATTGAATGGAATACAGATTAAGTAAATAAATGTACGCTGGAACTGCTTGTAATCTCTGCAACAACATGCATTTCTTACAAAGACCTGTGTTCCTGCTTTTTGAATTGCAAATTGCTTATAGAAAGATAGGAGATATGCAAAGGCGAAAAAAGTAACAGTATTATCTTTGTCTCAGAAAGCAGATACCTTCTTACCCTCGAGTATAAAAGTTTTCAGGGGAACCCATATTTTTCTCTAAAATTCTGTTCTTTCTTCCAATAATTTCAGTTCATTCAGTTTCATCAAAATGGACAATTGCCTCTTATATCTCTGTGCCTACCTATCTAGATATAAATTTAAAATGTTACCAGGATGTAGTATTTGTATATGCAATATGTATTTGATATTTATTTTGTTTTGTTTTGTTTTGTTTTTGCTAGTCCTGGGCTTGGGCTCAGGGCTTGAGCATTGTCCTTGGACTTTCTCAAGGCTAGAGCTCTACCACTTGAGCCTCAGCACCACTTCTGGCGTTTTGCTATGTATGTGGTACCGAGGAATTGAACCCGGGTCTTCGTGCATGCTAGGCAAGCACTCTACCACTAGGCCAAACTCCCAGCCCCTTGATATTTATTTTGTAGCAAACATTCTAATATGCATATTACATATGCATTTAGCATAGTTTTATTGTACTGAGCATTCAGCGCTAATTTTCCATGCTATTCCTTTCTGTTTATTGATCATTGCATTTTATTTTAAATATGTAGAATTAAGCATGTTATGTCACCTCTCATCTGTGATAAAGAATTGTCTTTTCTGCTCAAAAGTTCCTCTTTTGACCTGGTGGCTTTGTTCTTGTTAAGGGAAAGAGAAGGTGCTTTGGAATAAGGATTTTCGAAAGGTAAGGTTTTCTCTTAAACTGGATTCTTTTTTCCCCAGGCTGCTGAAGAAATACCAGAATGTGTGGTATATTTTGAGATTACTTATGGCCTGTTCATCTTATTTTAAGATCACCTTATGTAAAACATCTTACTCTGTTCAAATGAGCCAGTCTGGAGCAGATTGTGAACCTGAGTTCCACCAATGGGAGCAACCGGCAGGTGCTCTGTGTGCTTGCTTACCAGATTTTTGGCTGATGGCGTACCCTTCTGCGCAGAAGTAAATGGTGCCTTGCTGAGACAGTGCTTCATTTTTGTGTCTATGTCTATGTCCAATGGTTTTAGGAAAACATATTTATAACACACTCCAGATAAAATATCCAGTGGTTTGGGTTTATAGCATGAAACGTGAAATGATTGACAGGCACTTCTACCTCTGACTGCATAAACTTGATTTAGTTCTGCCTGTGCTGGCAACCTACTGTTATCCTTCATGTAATATGTCCTTCTCTGTCCTATGCAGTCAAGCCTGAGTCCTACTTCCTCCAGGAAGCTTCTTCATGTTTCCTAGATGATCATGGATGTTAGATGATCATGGATGTTCTGTTCCCTGGTACTCTTAGGACCAGAGATTACAGATGGAGTCGGAAATTTTCTTCTGATTATACTTCTAAAAGAGAATACCCATGCAATGCATATACACCAAAGCTTTCCAGCTGTCTTCATCGTTGAAGACTTGGGTCAGAAATCCATGTCTTCGCTGGGAGTTTGGCCTAGTGGTAGAGTGCTTGCCTAGCATGCACAAAGACCCGGGTTCAATTCCTCGGTATCACATATGTAGCAAAAAGCCAGAAATGGTGCTGTGGTTCAAGTGGTAGAGCCCTAGCCTTGAGAAAATCCAGGGGACAGTGCCCACACCCTGAGCCCAAGCCCAGGACTGGCAAAAAAATGTTCATGAGAAAGGGTATCAATGTTTGAGAAGTAATGGCAAATATAACTGTAACCCCTTTATACATTACAATAAAAACTAAATATGTAACTCTAAAAAAAATCCAAGTCTTCTTCTCGTCATAGGATTTAGAATTGAGAGGTTCATTACATCATCATATTTAAGTGTTCAAATACATGAAAGATACATGTGCATTCAGTTAGCCATGTGGAAACGAATGTGGCCCAGGGGAGTGACTATTCAGCTTCCAAGGTCTATGTTTTTTCTGTCACCTATTAAAATTAATGAACAAATTCTCTTCTGTTTACTTTTTATGTTAAAACACTCATCGTGGCAAATAATTTTGTTGTATTAATATTGTAAACATCCTTCATGCATGACTGAGTGATACAGGATCACGCCATAAATGTTTGTTGAACAAATAATCTACTTCCATACTTTTCTGACCCTTGATCTCCAGGTGAGATGAATTTCTTTTACACACAACGTATTTCCAAGAGGTCTAAGGACAGCGCCATACCTATCATTTGTCAGCTCTTCTCAAATTTGAGGGTATCATGTATAAAATTTGGGATGCTTACCTTCAGAATACTTGTTTGCCATTCAAATCAGCTGACATAATGTGTATTAATACATAGAAATATAAATTTGGCTGTATCCTCCATGCCTTTCCTAGATTCCCACTTAGAGCCTAGCTAAATGAATTCAAGCTCCTGAACCTACTCTAGACTGAAATAATGCATTATTTTAGGACCACAAGGATCCGATCTTTTGGAGGATCTGTGCCCATTCCTGACTCAGGACGCAGCGATCCAGATCTCATGCTCTGTTGGAATGGTAGAGAATACTGACCTCCTCGCTCAGCCTCCTCCTTCTCTCATAAGACTCAGTCCTCACAGAGCCCTTTCAGCTCCTCAGAAAGCCATGTCTCACCATTGTAGGAGGCATTCCAGGGGATGAGCACATGTCCACCAATTCAGAGGAAAATACTTTCTATCCCCAGCGTGATATTACTTCTGCTTATTTTTTTTTATTATTTCTAAGTAATCCTTCAATTGCCACTGGAAGGTCTGATCTTCTAAACACATTCTGAGCTTTATGTGTCGATTCTGTTTTTTCACTTCTCTACTATCTTTTTGTGATTCCCATTCTTTTGGACTCTGTTAACAGAATATCTACTATAATTGTCATACTCAGAAGCACAGTTCTTGACCAAAACAAGGAAGAATTATTTGGAGTACAGTGCCCAAAAGTTACTAAGATTTGGGGTGTGATCTCAAACTATATCATAAACCTTTATATTTAGATAAACAGAAAATTATCCAGCTGAAGTTTGAGAAGATAGTACCTGTAATACTTATTTACTATAATTTCAGTTAGACAAAACTTGGAGTATAAGTAAAGTTAATTTTTTCACTGTGTTATCCAAAATTTTTTCATACTCACGAGTATCCTGTAAAACACACACACACACACACACACACACACACACACACACACACACACACTTAAAAAAAGCATTAAAGAACATATGGAAGTATCCTTGGTATTAACTCAGCATACATTTCGCTTTGTAGGAAGAAATCAGGAAGTAGTATAAGATTCCATACACTTGAGATTAAGATGGGAAGCTTTATCATCATTCTTTACCTCCAGAAATGGAACTTTCAGATTTTATTCAGCTCTTTTTGCTGTGGGCCATGAAGCAGGAATGTGCAGAGTCTAGCAGGCAAATATGAATCTATTTCCAGATCTTCCCTATACTTTTCTCTTTTTCTATGGTGTGAATGGAAGAAATGCTGGAAATGTAGAACTGGAAGAAGTCTCTGCTTCAGGAGCTTCCTTAGAGAAAACTTATGAACTTATGACAACCACCTATGCAATTAGAATGCAAAGTCAGGGCAATACAAGCTCATCTTGAATATAGTATTTAATTGTTGAGGAAAGCTAACACTCTAGTTCATTCATTCAGTATGTGACTAGCTATTCAATATTTAATCACTATCCATAATGCAAAGGCAGTCTGAAAATTATGGACATTGGTAAAAATAAATCTGTACATTCAGCTAATGGTATGCAGCTTGTGACCTATTGAAGATAAGAAACAAGGAAAATGGGCCGGGTTTAGTGGCTCATGCCTATAATCCTAGCTACTCACGAGGTTGAGATCTGAGGATCAAGGTTCAAAGCTAGCCCAGGCTACAATTGGAGACTCATCTCCAATTAATCACTAGAAAATAGGAAGTGGGGGTGTGGCTCAAGGGTAGGGCAGTAGCCTTGAGCTGAAGAGCTCAGGGAAAGCATCCAGACCAGAGTTCAAGCTCCATGACCCCCCCCCCCAACAAAAAAAAATAAAAAGAAACAAAAAAATGGAACAAACATGAGCTTTGTCATAAAATCAGAAAGGAGAGGTTGGTAAATTTCTTGAAATAGGATATACATAGGTCAAGGCATGAGTGAGAAGGAGCCTGTAAGGCAAATAATGGGTGCCAAAGGAGGAGGTGAAGGGAACATTGATGTCTGCCATTGTGGAAAAGAAATGAGTAGATAAGGAAGTCTGCCTTGTTGAAATTACTAGGAGGGAGCTGAGTTATGCATGGCTTGAAAAAGCAGGCGAGTCAAGCTGTGTGAGGATTCTGAAATGTGGTTTCAATGAAAGCATGTTTATGCTTTGGGCAGGGGACTGGTATAAAATGATGGCTACTTTAAAACATTTAACATGGAGAAAATAAGGATAAGACTTTAGCCCAGCAAGGTGCTACTATTTTATACTATGTGTTACCCTGTAATATTGAAGATAAAACAATGAAAGTGGAAATGTGGACACAGCATGCTATTACAGTTGTGACTGGATGAGAAAAAGTTTAGTGGGCAAATTCAAGACACATTTTGGAAGTACAATCAATACAGTGAAGGAAGGGGTAAGATATAGTGCCATGAGGAATAATCCCCAATTCCATATCTTAATCACATTTATTAAATGAGGTACCATTTCGTGGACTACTAATGAGATGGAAAAGGAAGATATGGGGCGGGGGAGACAAACGGTGAAGGCTAGATTTCCTATAAGATCAACTTTGGATTACTGAAGTTGAAGACTAAATGAGACACAGGAGATAAGTGAAGTCATCCCGTAGGGGTACTGAGCATTAAATGCTGAAATTCTGTGAGTGGTCCAAGCCAGAGAAATAAACATAGAGATTCCATGAGCAGTATCTCTTAACATGGGTGAGAATGAAGTCACTAGGAAAAGATGATCAAAAATGGGTCTGATGTTGAAAGCTGAGAACCATGGACAGGAAGCAGATTCTAAATATCATCAGCACCTCCTTTCTTTCAGTTCTGTTATAATGGGCAGTCGTGACATTCTGACTCCACTCCTCTGTGACCCAACTGGCTTCCAGCAAAGGTGACGCTGCTTGCAACATCTAATACTGCCTCTGATAATAGCAGGGAAGAAAGCCCAATACTTTCTTAGTATGATAACTGTTTTACCTGCCTTTATTATGTCTTTTATGCATCTCCATTTCAACCTTTCCTTCAAGCCAACCAAATTTATGCTGCCTTTCCTTTATCAAAAATATTGAAGAATAGATTTAAAAATATGGTATATATACACAATGGAATCCTCTGCTTCCATCAGAAAAAAATGACATCATCCCATGACAGCATAAGGAAATGGAAAGACTTGGGAAAAAAATCATAATAATTGAGGCAAGCCAGACCCAAAGAAATGTAGACTCCATGGTTTCCCTCATTTGTAATAATGAGTATATGTCTAGGATTTTCCTAGAAGATCACAATAGTTCAATGGCTATGGACATATGACCATATAAGATGATGCCAAACAAAATGAACTCCAAGATAGGGAAACAAGAGGTTTTCCTTAGTTTTTATTGTTTCATTTTTACCCCTTTGTTTTATCTCCTCTTGTCACTGTATTTTGGTACCCTGTGTCTTGTGTATATGTTTGTCTGAATTGGGGAAGGGAAGGGAACAACGAGATGGTGAGACAAAGGACATAGAGTAAACTAATACAACAGCAACACACACAAGAAAATATGTTGGAAATGAATCTTACAACTTGGGGGGGCAGAGGAAAACAAGGGAAGTGGCTAACAATGTCAAGACATGTACTGATTACCTTACAGTCTGTAACTGTGACCCCTTCATACATCATCTTGACAATAAAATTACATTTGAAAAAAAACTGAAAGAATGACTGAAACATCATGTGTATTAGGACTACATTATGAATACACAATCCACGGAACTTCACTTGTGCCCCGTGTCACTCAGAAATCAAACATATTCCTGTAATGAGTGTGTTCAAACCTGGACCCAAGAAATATTATAGAATTCTAGAGTGTTCCAAATTTCTCACTACTGGTCTCTGCCTTTAGTACTACAAATCTTTTAGCAACATTTGGGGAAACACATTTCCTGGAGCACTAATTGTGCTATTAAGGGCAGAGTGGCTAGATCTGCTTTAAGGTTGAGTTATTAGAGTTAAAAGAATTCACCGCAATCGCTGTGCAAGCCCCGTGGAGAGAAACACTGCTCTTTGTGGCAGTTATCTCTGCTCAAATCATTCACTTGAGGTATGAAGGACCATTACCAAGTTTATGACTGCTCTTGCAAACATCACCCCGGAGTGAAATAAAGGGTTTTTTAGCCCTTCTCTCTGAATGTGTCTATCAGCTTGACTCCGCTCTTTGGAGACCAGCAACACACTGTTATTTATTTCCTTTGTGTTTAATATAGGATCCTACCCATACGGATGGATCCATGAACCTTCATGATTTATTCAAATCAACAACCCCGAATGCATCTCCTCTTGGCTACATGCTGTGCTACAAGTTTGAGGTTGTTGGAACCCACAGCTTAGTCATCCACAGAAACAATAAAATGACATTATAAAATAGAAGTAGATGTGTAGGTGCACGAATGCCATTTCCTAAAAGAGAAGATGTGGAGAATGAACCTAACTTTTTCTTTTTCTTACATGTCTAGATATAGTGCTATTTGGACAGAGACAAGGAAGTATGTTTTCATAGTGTGGGGCATGTGTCACTTGGGTGTGTTAGACTTCGCAGGATAGGTATGTCCCTTAGGAAGCTGTGTACTTCAGTATAGCTTTGGTAATGTGTTCAAGACAAAGAAAAAAAAATCTTAGGCTCCCTCTACATCGTTACCAGGATTGAATCAGCATAACTTTGCTTACCATTATTTCAGCTCACATGGAAAAGATGAGATAGATGAAGCAGACTGGGATGGAACAGGTGCTAAGAAAATGACTTCATATAGGCCCTTGTGCTACCTTTCTCTGAAACTGCTGATGTACCTGTTCCTCCCCGAGCAACTGAGGCCCAGAGTTGAGGTGGAGTGGCTACTGACTCTGCAGTCCACCCTGAAGTAGCCATGCAAGCAGCTGTCTGATGCCTGACATTCTAACAGCTCCATCTCTCCTGTGTTGTTGATATCCCAAATGTGTCACTTGAGGTTGTCATCTGACCTTGCTGGTAGGAGGAATTAAGATGATTCTGGAATTAGAAGAAACAAAAAGGGAATTTAAAATCTATCTGTATTTAAGTAGTTGGATAAAGGAGATGCCATCTAACAAAGCACTTTATGAATATATGTTTACCCATGCCTCTCCTACCCACCCCTTTTCTCACTCTTCTTAAATTTGTGGGATACACTGTACTGTACATGGGATTCTTCTTTTTTTTTTTTGCCAGTCCTGGGCTTGAGCTTGGGGCCTGAGCACTGTCCTTGGACGTTCTCAAGGCTGGAGGTCTACCACTTGAGCCTCAGCACCATTTCTGGCTTTTTTCTATGTATGTGGTACTGAGGAATCAAACCCGGGTCTTCGTGCATGCTAGGCAAGCACTCTACCACTAGGCCAAACTCCCAGCCCCTGTACATGGGATTTTTGTCTGCATTTTTCTCCTCTTCTCTTCTTCATTGTCTCCCCATTTTTCCCTTGACCCCACACCACCTATAGTGGGGTAAACACTTCCCAGTGTTTTATTATGTTGAACTTTGATTTTGGCTAATTACTAAATTATACTACTTGAGATTTCCATTGAATCTGTCTTATTTTGTCAATACATTTGTATACACCCAACTAATTTACTTATTGGTTGGTAATCTAACTCTAGTTTCTACATACAAGGGAAAATATGGATCCATTGTTTCTCTGGGCCTGACTTCCTTTAGTTAAAATAATTTTTCCAAGTTGTTTTCCAAGTTGTTGCCTTAAATAAGGAGTTAAATTCAAATGATGATTTGATTTAACATTGCTCTAGTGATGTATGGAAATGAAAGAAATGTGAATGTGACTATACAGCTCCATCCTCCATTAAAAGGTTTTTTTAAAAAAAAGTTTCACATGATGATACAAAATAAAGTTTTTCATGGCCTCCAATCTACTTTCAATCTGGCCCCAACAGTGTCTCCAGAGTTTTATCCCAGGGTTCCTGTTAATTTATGGTGAGTTAGTCATTAGTTGTTTTGCATACAACTGTCCTCTTCAGGTTGCCTTGAGCATCTCTGACAATTTGGCATCTAATTTTCATGCTTTCTTTCTGGCCCATTGAATGAGTCTTCAACTCTCAAGACTTCTCTGTTTCCCTTCAGCTGAAAAGAATGCATCTCTCTCTATCAAAATACATCCTGGGTTTCCTACCACATTTAGCGCATTCTGTAGTAGCATAAATGTCTTTCTTACTTTCCTTTATGAGGCTGAATTTCCTGAGGATATGCTTGTGATTGAATGGAAAATTCAAATGATAATATCTTCTTCCTAGGACTTCTGACACTTAGCTTGGCTACTTGGTGCGTGAAATGGAATAGGCACAAAGAAAACAATAAATGTCACACAAAAATAATTAGAATACAGATAAATAAGTAAAATCAAATGACCAGTATATGAGAACTATAACATATTGTGGATAGCAATGAGAAATTTTCTTGAACTTTCATTTCACTTAGTATTTCCCAAGAATATGCATATACTGGGAATTTTACTTGAGCACTTTTGTACTGCATCACAATAATTCTTAATTGATATATGGCTCTGAAGTAGTCAAGAATTGAGAAAGCATCCACTATGGAGAACTGTGTTAGTGATAAATATATATTGCTAATAGCTTTGGGGTATTTGGTAATGCAAAAGCTACCACTTCATTATTCCTGGGCAGAAGCCAGGATTAGCAGTAATGGTTGATTGACTAATTGATTTGATTAATTCCTTTTGCTCTTATTACAGAATTTGGTAAATATTATTTATATATTACTCTATTTTATTTATTTTTACTTATTTATATATCATTTCAACATTTATTTGCATCTCATTCTCTTTCCAAGAAATACCTTCAGAAATATATTTGCCGTATGGTTAGACTGCTGCATTCTATTCATGTATTATTGACCAAAGAACAGGTTAGTTTGAAGGTGAAGAGGCAAGATGTATCTAAATTGGAACAATCCACCACATCTGAAAGTGTAGGGAAAAAAGCTGTAGTTTATAGAAAAGATAATGAAGAACTGGACACAAAAACCCCCACGTTAAATTTGGAAGGAAACTACATACCGACTGGTGAAGACTCTATCGTGAATAAGAAAAATGAGGAGCAGTCCAAAACCTACGTACATAAGGTCATATAGGATGAGACTAAATGAAACGATCTCTAGGATGTGGAAACAAGAGCTTTATCTTGTGTGGTTGTTGTTCTTAATTTACTGTTATTTCTCTTCT